>NC_064642.1:557606239-557909269 GCF_023864345.2 Schistocerca serialis cubense | reverse complement strand
CTGAAGTGGCCGTGCGGTTAAAGGCGCTGCAGTCTGGAACCGCAAGACCGCTACGGTCGCAGGTTCGAATCCTGCCTCGGGCATGGATGTTTGTGATGTCCTTAGGTTAGTTAGGTTTAACTGGTTCTAAGTTCTAGGGGACTAATGACCTCAGCAGTTGAGTCCCATAGTGCTCAGAGCCATTTGAACCATTTTTTTTGTTTCGGCTAGCTGCCATCATCAGATCTGTCATGAAACTAAAAGGAAAACCGTGAGATGTAAAATTCTTTTTCTCAAGAAGGGAAGATGTCCATGGGATGCACATTATTTCAGCAAGTCACAGAATGAGTAGTGCTCACAATAAAAAGGTTACGAATACAGAAATGTATATGAGTAATACATACCAAGTACTTTAAAACGTCAATATAATGTACATCGTCAAATAGTACATGTTCGCACGACGTGTAGGTGTATACTGGCTGCGATACAATCACCGGGAAGAAGGGAAATTATTCGGCCAGCATCAGGTGGCGCTCAAGGCAAAATAACACAGCACGCTATTTGCAAGTGCATACATGAATAAAATATAAATTTTATTAAAAATACACTTTCCACTTTCGTTAGTATGTTAAGTAATCATTAAAGCAACATATCCATATGGCTTAATACTTGTTCATTTGTATGTCTGTCGTGAGATTTTAGCAAAGTTCTCGTAACATAAGACTTGTATAATGTATGACAGCTTGCCGCACCAAGTGCAAGGCTGCTGACCAGAATGAGAGAAATCGTGGAGTCCAACAACAACAGAAAATAACCAGCAACAGAATACAACAAAAATTAATGAAAAACTCGTATGAATATGACTCCAAGGCAACCAATGTTCAGTCTACGGGTGATAAAAAAGTCAGTATAAATTTGAAAACTGAATAAATCACGGAATAATGTAGATAGAGAGGTAAAAATTGACACACATGCTTGGAATGACATGAGGTTTTATTAGAACCAAAAAAAATACAAGAGTTCAAAAAATGTCCGACAGATGGCGCTTCATCTGATCAGAATAGCAATAATTAGCATAACAAAGTAAGACAAAGGAAAGATGATGTTCTTTACAGGAAATGCTCAATATGTCCACCATCATTCCTCAACAATAGCTCCAGTCGAGCAATAATGTTGTGAACAGCACTGTAAAGCGTGTCCGGAGTTATGGTGCGTCGGATGTTGTCTTTCAGCATCCCTAGAGATGTCGGTCGATCACAATACACTTGTGACTTCAGGTAACCCCAAAGCCAATAATCGCACGGACTGAGGTCTGGGGACCTGGGAGGCCAAGCATGACGAAAGTGGCGGCTGAGCACACGATCATCACCAAACGACGCGCGGAAGAGATCTTTCACACGTCTAGCAATACTTTTTTTTGAGTTCTAATAAAACCCCATGTCACTCCAAGCATGTGTGTCAATTTTTACCTCTCTATCCACATTTTTCCGTGGTTTATTAAGTTTTCAAATTTATACTGGCTTTTTGATCACCCGGTATGTGGAGTCAATAAAAGTAAGGTGGAGGTGACGGGGCTTGTTGGCCAAGCACTCAAATGTCATAATAGATGACAAAAGAAGTTGTGGCTGCCTTTCTCTATTAAAATACGATTTAAGTTCTTTCAGTCACTGAATACATGGCCCTTAGGTGCCTCGTGTAGCATTTTGAGGCTTTCTGTAATATGGTCCTGATTGTGGTTCTCGGAGCTTTCCTAAAACACTCTTGGTGGAGCCGTACATGTTCTCCCTAAATCTTGTTCCAAAATTCCTAGCGGTTTGGCCTATACAAAATTTATTGCAATCCCTTCATTTGCGGTTATGCACTCCAGACCTCCAAAATTTGTTTTCACTGTTTTCTGTATTGTGCCTTGAGCATCAGCTGATGTCGTCCGAATGATTTACCTCCTTACCGGCGACTGTGTCGTTGCCAGGATACACCTACACCTCGTACATGTACTATTTGACGATATAGGCCTACACTGAATACACGAAAGTCGTGGGATACCTCCTAATAACGAGTCGGACCTCTTTTTCCCGGCATAGTACAGCAAATCGACGCGGCATGGATTCAATAAGACGTTGTAAGCGCCCTGCAGAAATATTGAGCCATGCTGCATCTATAGGCGTCCACAATTGCGAAAGTGTTGCTGGTGCAGGAGAGTGTGCACGAATTGACTCTCGATTACGTCCCATAAAATTTCAATGGGATTCTTGTCGGACAATATGGGAGGCGAAATCATTCGCTCGAATTGGTCAGAATGTTCTTTGAACCAATAGCGAACAATTGTGGCAAATGACATGCCGCATTGTCATCCCTAAAAACTCCCTCGTTGTTTGGGAATATGAAGACTATGAATGGCTGCAAATGATCCCCAAGTGGCCGAAAATAAACATTTACAGTCAATGATCGGTTCAGTTGGACCAGAGGACCCAGTCCATTCCATGTAAACACAGCCCAGACTATTATGTAGCCGCCCCCAGGTTGTACATTACCTTGTTGACAGCTTTGGTTCATGGGGAATCTGCACCACACTCGAACCTTATCATGAGGTTTTACCAACTGAAATCGGCCCTCAACTGACCATGGCACGGTTTCACAGCTATCTAACTAGGGTCCAACTGACCTGTCAAGAGCCCGAGAGACGCACTGCAGTCGATGCCGTACTATTAGCAAAGGCTTTCGCATCGGTCGTCTGCTGCCACAGACCGTTTAACGCCAAATTTCGCCGCACTGTTCTAACTGATACGTTCATCGTACGACCCACGTTAATATATGCGGTTATTTCACGCAGCGTTGCTTGCACACTACCTTGTTGACCCTTTTGGTGCATTCTACACAATTGTCGCTGCTCTGGGTCATTAAGTGAAGGCCACCGGTCACTGCGTTGTCCATGGTGAGAGGTAATGCCTGAAATTTGGTTTTCTCGGTACTCTCTTGGCACTGTGGATCTAGGAATAGTGCTTTCCCTAACGATTTTCGATATGGAATGCCCCAAGCCTATAGCTCCAGCTACCATTCGGCGTTCAGAGTGTATTAATTCCCGTAGTGTGGCCATAATGTCGATGGAGAACTTTCCACATGAATCACTTGTGTGATAAGAACAGCTCCCCCAATATGCTGACCTTTTATACCCTGAGCCGAGCGGGATAGCCGCGCGGTCTGTGGCGTCTTTCACGCACTGGTGGATTTTGGGCGTGGAACTGGAGCCTTATTGCGTCCCAGATTTATTTCATTAGGTTCAGATCAGTTCAGTTTCGTGGCCAAGACGTCAACGTGAATTCACTATCATGTTCCTCAAACCACTATAGCTCTATTTTAGTCTTTTGACACAGATATTTGCCCTCCTGGTAGCTGCCATCGCCGTCAGTGAAGACATCAAGCGCGATCAAGAATAAATTTCATATAGTCATAGTGCCTTCGATTACTACCACAGATATAGTGTTAGCCTTGATGGAGTTCCAACATAGCGTAATACTGTCCCCACTGGCCTGTGTTCATGGCAAGGTACATGCTTCGAGCAGACTTTCGCCTGCATGATGGAGTATCTGGACACTACCATCGACCCGGTGTAACAAGAAACTTGATTCATCCGACCAGGCGAACGTTTCCATCGATCTAAGGTCCAATCACGATAATCCCATACTCACTGCAATCGTATTCTACGATGTCGTGTGGTCAACATAGGAACTCGCAGGAATCTTATGATGCGGCCCCCCTGTTCAACAATGTGTGCTAAAAGGTGTGCTCCGAAACGAACGTGGCTGGTGCCGGCATTGTACTCTGTCGTCAGATCTGCCACAGACAGTGGAGTGGGCAATCCTCCTACCTCCATGTTCAGTGATGAGGCAAGGACGCCCAACAGTTCGTCGCCTACTCATAGTATCACTGTCCTTCAGCCACTCTCCATATATGCTGACAAAATAAGTACACGGACACGAGCTTCAAAGTTATGGAGATGCTTGTTCCCAGGCGCCAGGCCACGACAATCTGCCTATCTCAGTGTATTTCCCCATCTGTAGTCGTCATCATTGCTAGAATTATTCCCCTTTCGTCTTTGTTTCACTTATATATTTACCCTTCTACATCTACATCTACATCTACATCTACATCCATACTCCGCAAGCCACCTGACGGTGTGTGTCGGAGGGTACCTTGAGTACCTTTATCTGTTCTCCCTTCTATTCCAGACTCGTATTGTTCGTGGAAAGAAAGAATGTCGGCATGCCTCTGTGTGGGCTCTAATCTCTCTGATTTTATCCTCATGGTCACATCGAGAGATACACGTAGGAGGGAGCAATATACTGCTTGATTCCTCGGTGGAGGTAAGTTCTCTAAACTTCAACAAAAGCCCGTACCGAGCTACTGAGCGTCTCTCTTGCAGAGTCTTTCACTGGAGTTTATCTATCATCTCCGTAACGCTTTCGCGATTACTAAATGATCCTGTAACGAAGCGCGCTGCTCTCCGTTGGATCTTCTCTATCTCTTCCATCAACCCTATCTGGTACGGATCCCACACTGGTGAGCAGTATTCAAGCAGTGGGCGAACAAGTGTACTGTAACCTACTTCCTTTGTTTTCGGACCGCATTTCCTTACGGTTAGCCGGCGGGTGTGCCCGTGCGGTTCTAGGCGCTTCAGTCTGGAACCGCGTGACCGCTCGGTCGCAGGTTCGAATCCTGCCTCGGGCATGGATGTGTGTGATGTCCTTAGGTTAGTTAGGTTTAAGTAGTTCTAAGTTCTAGGGGTGATGACCACAGATGTTAAGTCTCATAGTGCTCAGAGCCATTTTTCCTTACGGTCCTTCAAATGAATCTCAGTCTGGCATCTGCTTTACCGACGATTAATTTTATATGGTCATTCCATTTTAAATCACTCCTAATGCCTACTCCCAGATAATTTATGGACTTAACTGCTTCCAGTTGGTGACCTGCTATATTGTAGCTAAATGATAAAGGATCTTCCTTTCTATGTATGCACAGCACATTACACTTGTCGACACTGAAATTAAGTTGCCATTCCCTGCACCATGCATCAATTCGTTGCAGATCCTCCTGCATTTCAGTAAAGTTTTCCATTGTTACAACCTCTCGATATACTACAGCATCATCCGCAAAAAGCCCCAGTGAACTTCCCATGTTATCCACAAGGTCATTTATATATATTGTGAATAGCAACGGTCCTACGACACTCTCCTGTGGCACACCTGAAATAACTCTTACTTCTCTCCATTGAGAATGACATGCTGCGTTCTGTTATCTAGGAACTCTTCAATCCAATCACACAATTGGTCTGATGGTCCATATGCTCTTACTTTGTTCATTAAACGACTGTGGGGAACTGTATCAAACGCCTTGCAGAAGTCAAGAAATACGGCATCTACCTCAGAACCCGTGTCTATAGCCCTCTGAGTCTCGTGGACGAATAGCGCAAACTGGATTTCACACGATCGTCTTTTTCGAAACCCATGCTGATGCCTACAGTGTAGATTTCTAGTCTCCAAAAAAGTCATTATACTCGAACATAATATGTGTTCCAAAATTCTACAACTGATCTACGTTAGAGATATAGGTCTATAGTTCTGCACATCTGTTCGACGTCCCTTCTTGAATACGGGGATGACCTGCGTCACGTGCCCTCTGTGCAACCAGGTGGCAACCAGGTGGTCGTAATCTGTTGACCTGCCAGTGTAGAACCATTGCCATGTCGAGCAAGTCATTGAATTTATTCTGTATACAAATAAACAAATGGACTTACACATGAACTAAATTGAACTTTGTCCGAAAAGGCCTCGGAATGTCCAACGGTACCGACCGGCCGCCGTGTCATCTTCAGCCGATGGTGTCGCTGGATGCGGATACGGAGGGGCATGATGTCAGCACACTGGTCTCCTGGCCGTTGTCAGTTTTCCTGACCGGAGCCGTTGCTCCTCAATCAAGTAGCTCCTCAATTGACCCCGCAAGAGCTGAGTGCACCCTGCTTGCCAAAGGCATTCAGCAGACCCGGACTGTCACCCATTCAAATCCGATAGCGCTTAACTTCGGTGATCTGACGGGAACCTGTGTTATCACTGTGGCGAAGCCATTGGCACATGAACTGAGCTCCCACTTTTTTTGTGTAGGACATCCTGTCGTGGAATTAAATTAAAAATACTTCTCATCCCCTGTCTATGACTAAGATTTGTGGCAGGTTTCCCTTAGTTGTCAGGCAAATGCTGGAAGTAGAGATCCCTCCGAAACTTTCCCAACTGGGACTCCCTTTGCTCCGCTACCAACTAACCTGCTAGTTGTCTGAAAATATCTGGGCTCTACAATGGATCAGAACTTGCTCTACCTTTCTTGGTAGAGAATAAAAAAGTATTAAAAAATATCGTCCCAATAAATTGAAAATCACTCTGCACCATTCGAAGCTCTCTGAGATTTGAAAAAATGGTTCAAATGGCTCTGAGCACTATGGGACTCAACTGCTGAGGTCATTAGTCCCCTAGAACTTAGAACTAGTTAAACCTAACTAACCTAAGGACATCACAAACATCCATGCCCTAGGCAGGATTCGAACCTGCGGCCGTAGCGGTCTTGCGGTTCCAGACTGCAGCGCCTTTAACCGCACGGCCACTTCGGCCGGCTGAGATTTGAAAGAAAAATGCCTTTTTCAACAATGATCCGGAGTTATTGCAGCCCATCTTGGCTTTGGTCAGAGAAAAATGAAAGACGCTGAAGCAAATTATGGCCTTTGGGAGGCTTTCGTTGATCCTAGAGCCAAAACAGCGTCAAGTGTGGGGGCTATCGTTCAGCGTGAAAACCACAGGTTGGCAACAACCGAAATTTAATTGCCAATGATACTGTGGCTTATTAATTATTTACAAAGTAAGAAGGTAACTGTCAATGTAATGGAACGAGGAGAAAATTTGTATGTAGCCTACGATTGTTTAGATACTTCGAAAGAGCTGTAAAAGTCTTAATTTATAATACAACTGAGGACACTATCGTAGATATAACGCAGCCACATGGCTACTCCAAAAGTACACGCTAACACTGACTAACTTCGCAGTGCGTCGAAGTTTAATTCAATTTCTAGGCGTGTCCTGAGTCAGCTGATCCATCAGTAAAGATGGCTGTGTTAATGATTTCTATCAGTGTTCAGGAGTTTGTTTAATTGTACAAATCAATAGAGAAGATTTGCTGTTATCGCTAATTTTGATGATGTCGTAGAAATTGCAGCGCGCCATGTGACTCTCAGGCGCTTTCAAGCATGTCAAACGTATAGAAATTTTTTTACAAAGAAACATTTTACTTGAAAATCAACTTTGACGTAATTTCTTTACATAACCACCCTAAAGAGGTATATACTTGGTCCATCTCTTGAAACGTTTCTTAATGTGGTCCTGGAAGAACAGATAATTTTAAGACTGGGGCAACCACAGGTAAAATAGTTATACATCCACACAACCATTTTCGCAACTTATAAAAAAAAATGGCTCTGAGCACTATGGGACTCAACTGCTGACGTCATTAGTCCCCTAGAACTTAGAACTAGTTAAACCTAACTAACCTAAGGACATCACAAACATCCATGCCCGAGGCAGGATTCGAACCTGCGACCGTAGCGGTCTTGTGGTTCCAGACTGCAGCGCCTTTAACCGCACGGCCACTTCGGCCGGCCGCAACTTATAAGTTGCACCTTCCAGTGCAAGTATAAATACTATGTCATAGGTTACAGAATGTCGCAGAATAACAATTGCGGTGGCTAGGTAAAGTTTTCAACCCTCCTCAGTTGATAAAAAACCACCGTAATTGATAAAAAGACCATCGGCAATGATGAATGTCGGGTCTGTCTTAAGTCGCGAATTGTACACTTTTCGATTAAAATATGAAATTGTCGGTCTATGTCAAGCAACAGATGCCACTCATAGATATTATTCAGGGAAGTGCTGGGACTTGTAGTGCAAGAGCTGACACGAACTTGTGTATTTGGTTTTGAAACGTCCCCTTAGAAAAATTAATGTATTACTGTGCTGGTAAACGCAACACAATCTGACTTTCAATAATCCCTACAAAATAATGGCCCTGACTAACAATAACCTATACCTTTCATGAATCACTTACCTCACAAAAATCTTCGTTACTCGAAGTACTGCAATACAGCGAGCGCCAATACTGCCAGCTAAATAAAAGATTCTAACTACTGAAGGCACTAACTACTGATAGGCATAGTTAGAAAATGAAAGATTTTGATAGAGAACAAACAATGTAGTTACCTTAACAGTGTTCAAAAATCATAATATGTATAAGTTCATGACGTCCAGTCTTACAAATTTATTCTCTCTGATAGACACACGTCTAGATCATCCGCTCTCAAAACTCTTACCATCTCACTCCCCACATCCACTACTGCTGGCGGCTCACCTCCAACTGCGCAACACTACGTGCTGTTCACATCCAACTGCCCAACAGTACAATAGCGAATATTACAACAATGCCAACCAGCCACAGACTGCACACAGCACAGCCAGTGATTTTCATACAGAGTGCTACGTGGTGTTACCAATATGAAAACCTAAACAGCCTACTTACATAGCCCCCATGCTCCCCACAAAAAATTTTACAATTTGTTTTGAGCAGTGGTCAGTAACGATTTGATAAAATTTTTCGTAATTACAATAACAAAGTTATCAAATGCACACACTTATTGATACAATGTTGGTCAAAAGCAAAAATTGTTCTTATAAAGGCAGTCATGATCATTCATCACAGTTATAATTACAGTTTTTTTCCAAAGTCTGAGCAGTAAAAGAAAATGCACATGGGAGTAGTGAATTTCCATGCAGTCTTGAAGAAGTAGTGTCGTCCTTCCAACGAAAAGACAGTGCTGCCTCTTGACATGCAGACAGGTAATGGGCCACAACAGAGCAAACCCACAATAGAGTCAGTCGAAGTTTTGAAGAATATTTGTAGGTAGGTCATCACAGAGCAGATCCATTGTAGTCCCTGTGGAGAGTATGGTATTGGAGGGCCATCAAAGGTGCAGACCCACTGCAGTCCTTGTAGAGACGGCCAGCAGCCATCTGTTGCGACTGTGCAGGTGCATAATCACCATCGAAGAGTCTTGCAGACAATATAGCAAGTCCATAAACCACCACTTGTGCACTCACAAAGTTTTTGGAATTGTCCTTAGAACCAGCAATGCTGTGAACCAGTCCCTTGCTGAATTATTAACACACATGCAAACACTAACAGTCCCAACTTCTCACATATTGTGCATATACTGTGACCAACAGAAATGTGTGCAGTGAAATGAATGCTTACAAGTTACTTAATTTGATGAACTGGTGTCAATTAAAATTTTATAACATGAGAATACAATTGCAAAGGTACAGAAAACATCATTAAAATATAATAATACAGATAACATTCGTAGTAATACAGGCTTTACAAAAGAATAGAAATAAACATATACATCAGTGTTACAGGAATTATGACATAAGTAAATAAATAAAGTAATGAGAATAGTTTTCGATACATTAATTTCACAAATAAGCATTAAAACAGAACAGAATAAATAATGTCTAAACATCTTTACAAAGTAAATAACATAGTATTAATGCAAATTATATTTGAGGATAACAGTATTCCTCATCCTAGTGAATGTAGCTTAGTATTAGAAGAGACAAAAATTCTATGAAACAGTACACAGAGACAGGAAGAACACAAATACACAAGAGTACACAAACACATAGCGGGATAACACAAAAGGAAAGGACAGGGTTTGTTTTACTGCAGTATTTGTAATATTTCATCTGCAAACAAAACTTTCTTTACTTCTTGGAGATCTCCCTTAGTTCTTTATTATTCCCAAAAAGTCCTATCTATACCTGCTGTCCCTAAACCCTACTGTTTTGTTCATATCCTCTTTCAAAATAATTATCCTTCACTGTACAGTACTCATTTTGGCCCAAATCTTTTTCATGTAACTTCTCAGTGCATTCTTTCCCTATTCTCCATAGTTAGTTTCTTATATAGTATCACCTCCTCTTAAGCTAACTTAAATCTACTGAGCTCAGATACATATACTAAGGGACGAGGCAATGCAGCAGTAAAAAACAATTAACACAAACAGCAATGACAAAAAAATGCAAATTGGCAAAGCAAGCAGCAATATATCTAAATTAGCAAAGCAAATGCAACATTACAACTAATATGAGCCAATGTGCAGCAACAAGAAAAGTAAATCAGTAGTAAAACTGTGAAATTCAGTAGAACTATGCCTGGCAAACAGCAGCAGCAAACGCAATAACTTATATCTAAACATGACAAACCCACAAGCTGAAAAAATAGTATAATAAAGACAACAATGCAGACAAGGGAAACGTCTATTCACATCTTAGTGTCTATGCCATTAAAGTGGTGCACCACAACAACTTATTCTACAAAAAAATTACTAAGTACTTGAAAATAAAATTACGTATGCAGTTACTGTTATTAGTCCCTTCTTATTGTTCTTTCCTTTCCAAGTGCTCCTTTTTCGAAGAATGTGGATCATAAAATTATTATTTAATACATCTGTTGACAGAAAGTGTTCACATTAGCAAATGCATTTAATTTTATTTTATAAAACCAATGCTGCAACACTGCTGGAAACCAGATATCAAATGAAATAAGCAACTATGTACAAAGCAAAGCATAAAAACATCATTCAGTAGCCATGTGACATTTCATAAGTCAGTAGAAATTCTCTCAACTCTCGTAGAAAGACACTTGTCATAATTAGGTGTGCAGATGTAACAATATTTCCCATCAACTCATAAGCATTTCGGTAAGTAGCACAAAGTACGTACTCCACAGTACAATCATATGTTTCCAAGTAATATCGTGTCATATTAGCGATGTATATGACGGTAGAATCTGTTCCCGAAAGAACAGTTACCGTGGATGACCACGCAGCTTTGCTAGAAATGAAATGATAATTAATTGGACACCCTAGCTGCAAGCAGGCGTTGATACACTTCATTGGGGACATGTTGAAAATGTGTGCCCTGACCGGGACTCGAACCCGGGATCTCCTGCTTACATGGCAGACGCTCTATCCATCTGAGCCACCGCGGGCACAGAGGATAGTGCGTCTGCAGGGTCTGATCCCTTGCACGCTCCCCGTGAGATCTACATTCCAAACATGTCCACAACACTACATTCGTAGTGCGCCTAATAGATGTTTGCTCATCATACTCATCCCTGATTGCATAGCGTGTGCGTTCGCACAAGAAAGTCAAAGGCCGGGAACCCATATTTTTAACTATATATATGATGGTAGAATCTGTTCCCGAAAGAACAGTTACTGTGGATGACCACGCAGCTTTGCTAGAAATGAAATGATAATTAATTGGACACCCTAGCTGCAAGAAGGCGTTGATACACTGCATTGGGGACATGTTGAAAATGTGTGCCCTGACCGGGACTCGAAAGCGGGATGATGGGCAAACATCTAATAGGCGCACTACGAATGTAGTGTTGTGGACATGTTTGGAATTTGGATCTCACGGGGAGCATGCAAGGGATCAGTCCCTGCAGACGCACTATCCTCTGTGCCTGCGGTGGCTCAGATGGATAGAGCATCTGCCATGTAAGCAGGAGATCCCGGGTTCGAGTCCCGGTCGGGGCACACATTTTCAACATGTCCCCAATGAAGTGTATCAATGCCTGCTTGCAGCTAGGGTGTCCAATTAATTATCATTTCATTTCTAGCAAAGCTGCGTGGTCATCCACGGTAACTGTTCTTTCGGGAACAGATTCTACCGTCATATATATAGTTAAAAATATGGGTTCCCGGCCTTTGACCTTCTTGTGCGAACGCACACGCTATGCCCAAACTCGTACGGGACTTGGTAGATTAATCTGCCACGAGTAATGAGTATGCTGGGCAAACATCTATTAGGCGCACTACGAATGTAGTGTTGTGGACATGTTTGGAATGTGGATCTCACGGGGAGCGTGCAAGGGATCAGCCCCTGCACACGCACTATCCTCTGTGCCCGCGGTGGCTCAGATGGATAGAGCGTCTGCCATGTAAGCAGGAGATCCCGGGTTCGAGTCCCGGTCGGGGCACACATTTTCAACATGTCCCCAATGAAGTGTATCAACGCCTGCTTGCAGCTAGGGTGTCCAATTAATTATCATTTCATATTTGCGATGCTTTCTACAAAGGAATGTCAATAGCGAGGTTAATGGCCTCTTTTTTCTGCAGTTAATGGCTTTTTCTCCAGGTGACTGGTGCAGCTGGGCACCCACAACGCATTACATCAAGGTCACTTAGCTTTCTTACCGAAATATTTACCTCAGCAGTTTGCACTACAGTGACAGTCTCATATAAAAAAATTTCACTGATCGAAAAATTACAGTAGAAATGCGTAGAAACGAAGTCTCATGAATAGCAGTGTTGTGATGCATTCACGCATGGAAACACAGGTCATAACTCTTAAAGTACGACTCTTGGTTTCCAACATCCTTTTTCACAAAGCAGAGTCCATAACTTCTATACATTTATATACATATACATATAAACACATAATCACATTCCTCATATATGGTAGCATCATCTTATTGATCATAAACATACCTCAACAACATAATACACATCGTCATCGTTTAGTAACATCATAAAACCTCAGACAAATCTCAAAATGTCGTAGCTTTCTGCAATAATTTCAAACCATAAAAAAATTCTCTGCTCATTTAAATAGTGTCATCTACCTCAAATGTACTTTAAAAATCATGATCCCATACCAAATACGACATTCAAAGCTCTCATAGTATCACAATGGTTCTGAAAAAATACGAAAAGTTCACAAAGTACAGACAAAATACAATTTCATAAATGTGAAGTTGTCCAGCTGTGTAACTGCGTAAACATGTGTCACTGATGTAGTAAAAAAAAAATGTTTGTCTCTCTCAGTTAAATGATCAGATATCTGTGTAATTCTGTGTTAGAGAAATGTGGTACCGATGTGTAAAGTTGTATAAGCAAATACCATATTAGTTAGGGCTCCTAGCGCTCGCCACGCTTAGTACACAAAGTAGGCGTGTACGCCCTGAGGATTAATGTAATTATACCCTCAGGTGTTAGCGATTACAGTAATGGAATGAAATGTGTCAAGGGAAACCTTTGCATCATTGTATTTCAAAAATCTTTAAAAATAAATGTTTTAAGTACAAAATTAATCACTCAAATACGTGTACTGTAGCGCTAAACTGTGCGTCTTGTTGTAAGATAATTCTGTGGAAGTGTCGTAGTTATCGTCCTCCATAAGCTAAGTTCTGCCGAAGTCAATTTACTTACCTGATCATAAACAAAAGTGAAAGGCTTTGCGTATATATATGTAGTTATTACGCTTATTGCGGTGATGAAGTAAGTACTGTACTGTAACGTATTGTTGTGCTACGGAAAAGGCTGTCTCATTGTAGCTATACCAGAAAGTTACTACTAAAGCATGTTTTACTACGGAAAAGGCTGTCTCATTGTAGCTATACCACAAAGTTACTACTAAAGCTTGTTTTACTTTCCAGAATAATACAGAAATCTGTGGAGATATAAAACAGATACACGGCAAAAGCAACGATGTAAATTGTGTCACACATTAGCAGCGTCGTGATATAATTATGTAGCTGTCAAAGAAACCAAATGCTAAGTCATCTTTAATCTCACAGAAAGTACTTCACATAAAGAATGTCTTTTCAAGTAAACCAAAACGTTGCATTAAAATCTCATTAGCAATGTATGTTCTAAGTATGTAAGCCATATATTCGTTACGTAATCGTGCAACTATCAAGCAAGAATGTACAAATAACAACATTGTGCCGTCTTTTCACTATAACAATGCATTCGTAATTACTGTTTAAATAAGTTCTCTTGGTTCTTGACTGGATAGTTAACTTCAAACATTGTTGCATGTTAACAGTTTCTAAGTCTGACAAAGCGTACTAGTAACGTGAAGTGAAAAATTTTATAGCAAAGACTAAGTTAAACAGCAGATTATCTTTCAACAAACGGTTTTACATGTGAAATACGGTGTAAACCTTTACTCTTTCTAGTACGCAGAGTTCAACGCAATTATCATGTGGTATACGTCGGATTCTGTAAGGTCCATTGTAAACCAGAAAGAATTTGTGACTCAAGTGTTTCTTCTTATGTGACAATGAATGAGCTTTAACGAGAACTTTCTGACCAATATACAGTTTCTTTGCATTTGCTTTACCGTGTAGTTTTCTCCTTTTGTCTGCAGCAGAATTTATATTTTTAATAGCCAAATCAATTATGTCTATGTGTCGAAGTTTACGTGTATTCAGAAAAGGTACTAGCTCTCTGATTCTGTTCGGTGGTTCTTCATTCTTTAGTACAAGAATAGGTGGTAAAGCAGTGGAGTCATGAGGCATTTTATTTAGCACGTTTTGAAATAAGTGTAAATATCTGTCCCAATACTGATGCTTTCTGTGACAATAAAGTCTGCAAAGCTTATTGATATCTTTCATAATCCGTTCAGACGGGTTACAGTGTGGTGAGAACAATGAAATAAAAACAAGTTCAAATGGTTCAAATGGCTCTGAGCACTATGGGACTCAACTGCTGAGGTCATTAGTCCCCTAGAACTTAGAACTAGTTAAACCTAACTAACCTAAGGACATCACAAACATCCATGCCCGAGGCAGGATTCGAACCTGCGACCGTAGTGGTCTTGCGGTTCCAGACTGCAGCGCCTTTAACCGCACGGCCACTTCGGCCGGCTAATAAAAACAGGTTTCATTTTATGATTTCGAAGCATGAAGACTTACGTATTTTGACACATACAGCGCCACCTATTGATCAATTTTCACACTATATTTTTTTCTTCTGCCTCCCTCTTTTTCTCCCTTCTCCGATAATAATCCGTTGCAATTTGACTTCATTGGTTCAAATGGCTCTGAGCACTATGGGACTCAACTGCTGTGGTCATAAGTCCCCTAGAACTTAGAATTACTTAAACCTAACTAACCTAAGGACAGCACACAACACCCAGCCATCACGAGGCAGAGAAAATCCCTGACCCCGCCGGGAATCGAACCCGGGAACCCGGGCGTGGGAAGCGAGAACGCTACCGCACGACCACGAGATGCGGGCTTGACTTCATTCTAACTTTTGGTGTTAGTTCTATAGCGTTTCGAAAGGTTTACTTGAATTATAATCACCTTGTACTGTGTACACACCTGCGTAAGGTGGCACGCATGACAACTAACCAGTTACAAAAAAACTTTGGCTCTGGCGCGAAAGAACAGAACTCGAGCAGCCACACAAAACCCGCAATTAAGATAAAACTATGTTTACGAAACCATTACAAAATCTCACACAGCCTAAGGTATACAGGAGACACGTTCTGTGATCAAACAATAGGCTAAAATACACAGTTCGCATTCCAACGGTTCCCCTTTTAAAAAGGAAACGCTAAAAGTAACACTGTGCAAAAATATGTGCGTTAATATCACTTCAAGTTAGGAATGCTGGGCAGTGATTGCAATCGACCGTTAATGTTGCTAATTCCAGACTCTGGGCAACACAGGATCAACAGTTTTGAAGTTAAACGGAAGATAGGCCGTGGTGATAGTACTGCAAACAACCAGTTGCGAAGAAATGCACACACGCGCACAACGATGCCGTGCAGAAGATTTAATTCCAGACTTGATGGTTTATATGGAAGACAATTATTCAAGTTGCTCACCCGGCGTAATGCAGAAAGGTAATAACGGTGACGAAGAAGATCGAAGAGGCCAAACGTGCTCCCATCTGTTAAACTGCTTTACAAACCGAAGAATTATGCAGGCTAACGGAAGATGTCTTTCTGCTGGCCCAGTTCAGTCCGTTTATGTTGCCTTCCTTAACCGGCGACGAAGTACGCCCCGTGTTCTCGGCCAGCACCCGGCAAGACAGCCAAGGATCTATAGAACAAACACACACGGTCACAACCCTGACCGACTCGACGGTTGCCATCTCCGTTACGCCACTTCCTCTCTTCGCGCACCACGCCGGTCACTGCCCAAGTTGCTCTAACTCTCTCCACTCATTCCCGCCACGCCTCGCACCCTTTCCTCTGGCCAAAGATAACGAGTGCGAGAGTGTGACATGAGCTATCGAACGCTGCACGGCTCCGGAGTGATTCATTTTGTTTGCTCTGAAGGGTCTAAACTTGCGCAGATTATTTGCAGAATGCAGCTGCAGTTTAGTGGTAACTGTCTTGGTGAACGAAAAATTTACGAATGGGCTAAAATGTAGGCGTTTATCTGACAACGACATAGAGCGTTCGGGAAGACTAGCAACTTCGATAACAGACATGGAGACAGATGAGGGAATGATTCGCGATTATCACCGTGCGGAAGCTGAGGACATTTCCTATGAGTTAAATATTATCAAAGTTCAGAATTTGCAGTCGTCCATGTATCTCTAAACTATAGCGATGTTTGCACTCGCTGGGGACCACATCAACTGACAGACCAAACCCAAACAGGTTATGCAAAAATCAGTTACCCAAACAGGATACATAAAAATCACATTTAAGGCATTTTGAAGAAGAACGATAAGACTTTCCCTGTCGCATAGAAAGCGTTGACGAGACGGGGGTCCAATTCTATGACACACAGAGCAACAATGCACACACAGCACACAAAGAATGCATATTCGCCAACAGCAATAAATTCAAAGCCGATCTTCTCCAGGAAAGTTGATGATAGCTGTGTTTTGGAATCTGACAGGCCCACTGTTGATCTATTACTCTCCGAAAGGCAAACAGTGATTAGTGACAGCTACTATGAGATTCTGTGACACCTGAAACCTTAAATCAAAATGAAGAAGAGAGGCTGCCTCGTGATGACTGGGTGTTGTGTGCTGTCCTTAGGTTAGTTAGGTTTAAGTAGTTCTAAGTTCTAGGGGACTGATGACCATAGATGTTAAGTCCCATAGTGCTCAGAGCCATTTGAACCATTTGAAGAAGAGAGGGAAGGATTCCAAAGATGTGATTATGGTACAGGATAATGCCCGCCCTCATGCAGATGGGAAAGCGGTCCGTAGTATTCAAAATCTACGTTTTGAGATATTGGAGCAACCACTGTACAGTCGTGACCCGGTTTCACCATTTTGGTCCGGTGAAGGAGTGCCTGCGGGAATATACACTCCTGGAAATTGAAATATGAACACCGTGAATTCATTGTCTCAGGAAGGGGAAGCTTTATTGACACATTCCTGGGGTCAGATACATCACATGATCACACTGACAGAACCACAGGCACATAGACACAGGCAACAGAGCATGCACAATGTCGGCACTAGTACAGTGTATATCCACCTTTCGCAGCAATGCAGGCTGCTATTCTCCCATGGAGACGATCGTAGAGATGCTGGATGTAGTCCTGTGGAACGGCTTGCCATGCCATTTCCACCTGGCGCCTCAGGTGGACCAGCGTTCGTGCTGGACGTGCAGACCGCGTGAGACGACGCTTCATCCAGTCCCAAACATGCTCAATGGGGGACAGATCCGGAGATCTTGCTGGCCAGGGTAGTTGACTTACACCTTCTAGAGCACGTTGGGTGGCACGGGATACATGCGGACGTGCATTGTCCTGTTGGAACAGCAAGTTCCCTTGCCGGTCTAGGAATGGTAGAACGATGGGTTCGATGACGGTTTAGATGTACCGTGCACTATTCAGTGTCCCCTCGACGATCACCAGTGGTGTACAGCCAGTGTAGGAGATCGCTCCCCACACCATGATGCCGGGTGTTGGCCCTGTGTGCCTCGGTCGTATGCAGTCCTGATTGTGGCGCTCACCTGCACGGCGCCAAACACGCATACGGCCATCATTGGCACCAAGGCAGAAGCGACTCTCATCGCTGAAGACGACACGTCTCCATTCGTCCCTCCATTCACGCCTGTCGCGACACCACTGGAGGCGGGCTGCACGATGTTGGGGCGTGAGCGGAAGACGGCCTAACGGTGTGCGGGACCGTAGCCCAGCTTCATGGAGACGGTTGCGAATGGTCCTCGCCGATACCCCAGGAGCAACAGTGTCCCTAATTTGCTGGGAAGTGGCGGTGCGGTCCCCTACGGCACTGCGTAGGATCCTACGGTCTTGGCGTGCATCCGTGCGTCGCTGCGGTCCGGTCCCAGATCGACGGGCACGTGCACCTTCCCCCGACCACTGGCGACAACATCGATGTACTGTGGAGACCTCACGCCCCACGTGTTGAGCAATTCGGCGGTACGTCCACCCGGCCTCCCGCATGCCCACTATACGCCCTCGCTCAAAGTCCGTCAACTGCACATACGGTTCACGTCCACGCTGTCGCGGCATGCTACCAGTGTTAAAGACTGCGATGGAGCTCCGTATGCCACGGCAAACTGGCTGACACTGACGGCGGCGGTGCACAAATGCTGCGCAGCTAGCGCCATTCGACGGCCAACACCGCGGTTCCTGGTGTGTCCGCTGTGCCGTGCGTGTGATCATTGCTTGTACAGCCCTCTCGCAGTGTCCGGAGCAAGTATGGTGGGTCTGACACACCTGTGTCAATGTGTTCTTTTTTCCATTTCCAGGAGTGTATAAGTATTCGAACGATGAGAAGGATGTGAAGACGAGGCAACGAAGCTTGTTCCAGGGCATAATTGCTTGACAGTTCAAACACTTAACATTTGTTTTAAAACAGTTGTTAAAACTATTAAAATGAAACTGAATGAATGTCCAATGGTAAGTTGTAGCTGTTTTCAGCCCTCCTCAGTTGATAAGAAACTGTAAGTAGGCTGTTTAGGTTTTCATATTGGTAACACCACGTAGCACTCTGTATGAAAATCACTGGCTGTGCTGTGTGCAGTCTGTGGCTGGTTGGCATTGTTGTAATATTCGCTATTGTAGTGTTGGGCAGTTGGATGTGAACAGCACGTAGCGTTGCGCAGTTGGAGGTGAGCCGCCAGCAGTGGTGGATGTAGGGAGTGAGATGGCGGAGTTTTGAGAGCAGATGATCTTGGCGTGTGTCTATCAGAGAGAGTAAATTTGTAAGACTGGACGTCATGAACTTATATATATATATATATATATATATATATATATATATATATATATATATATATATATATATATATATATATATATATATATATAATGATTTTTGAACACTATTAAGGTAACTACATTGTTTGTTCTCTATCAAAATCTTTCATTTTCTAACTATGCCTATCAGTAGTTATTGCCTTCAGTAGTGAGGATCTTTTATTTAGCTGGCAGTATTGGCGCTCGCTGTATTGCAGTAGTTCGAGTAACGAAGGTTTTTGTGAGGTAAGTGATTCATGAAAGATATAGGTTATTGTTAGTCAGGGCCATTATTTTGTAGGGATTATTGAAAGTCAGTTTGTGTTGCGCTAAAAATATTGTGTGTCAGTTTAGTGATGATCAGAATAAGCAAAGAGAGAAATGTCTGAGTACGTTCAATTTTGGTCAGCTGTTTGAAAATCAAATAACGTAATGATTTTACCAGCGCAGTAATTCATTAATTTTTCCAAGGGGACGTTTCATATGTCGACCCTGCCAGGATACCTCACTGGAATCTTCTGATTTTTCCTTGTAGTTTGTGTAATTAGTGTAGCTATTGGTTATTGCTAGCGTGTAATTGTAGAGAGAATCTCCTTTGTAGTTGCTGTCTTTCATTGTTGTACAGTGAAACAGTTGTGGCATGCATGTAGATTTGCACCAAATATTTCGCAGCTGCACTAGCAATTAACGAGATATTATTTTCAGTGCTATGCTAATGTGTTTTCTTGTTTTTGCTCTTCAAATTGTGCTTTACTGTGTTATTGTGTGAAATATTGTGACAATAATGGCGTGTGAAAAACGTAATACTAGGCTCCAAAGTAAACTGAGAAATGGCAGTGAAGACGAAAGCAGTGTGTTAGCCCCACCATGTAATGAATTAACTAATATTCAACATAGTAATTTGGTAATTGTGCATGGGGGAATGGATCAGGCAATAAATAATCGTGTATACAGTGAAACAGCTAGTGAAGAAGGTAGTATTGTTGGTCGGTCGGTCGGCAACAGCTCGCCACAGTAATCCGAAATCACAGGACACAATTTTGTAAATACCGTAGATTCAGGTTTTGTGTCATTACCCGTTTCTCAATCAAGTCAAGACAAATTTTCTGCTTTTCAAAATGCGAATATTGGCTTTTCAAATGCACTGTCGAATAGCACTGAGGAACATGTTTCAGACAGCAGTGCATTGTTATTACAATTAATGCAACAAATGGGAGAAAAGCTTCAAAAGTTAGACACAATGGAACAAACTCAGAGACAAACACAGCAACAGTTAGACACAATGGAACAAAATCAGAGACAAACACAGCAACAGTTAGACACGATGGAACAAAATCAGAGACAAACACAGCAACAGCTTCAAAAGCTAGACCAACGAGTTAAAATTTCATAGAGTGGCTGAGATACTAGTTACAGCGCTCCTAGCGGCAACCAACGCTAACTCGGACGCCATGTTCTCCTTAGTCAAAACAATAGGAAAGCGTTACTGTTGTTTGTGTTGGAAGTGTGTCAGCTGTTGTGGTATTACTGCAATATTTAACTTTTCTAGTTGACTTTTTTGTTACAAAATATAAAGTCAACATGCCTGCAGTGTGTTCAGCGTTCAACTGCACAAATCGCAGCGATAAAACAACAAATATTTCATATTATAAGTAAGTATATTAGTACCGAAATACGACACACGTTTTTTAAAGTTTATTAAAGAGTCATTTGCATTGGAACTGTAATTATGCTTAAGACAAATGCAGGAAAGTAATTTATTTATCGTTGATTACAGATTTCCTTTAAAAGATAAGGAAATTACAAAAAGATGGGCTATAAATACACTCCTGGAAATGGAAAAAAGAACACATTGACACAGGTGTGTCAGACCCACCATACTTGCTCCGGACACTGCGAGAGGGCTGTACAAGCAATGATCACACGCACGGCACAGCGGACACACCAGGAACCGCGGTGTTGGCCGTCGAATGGCGCTAGCTGCGCAGCATTTGTGCACCGCCGCCGTCAGTGTCAGCCAGTTTGCCGTGGCATACGGAGCTCCATCGCAGTCTTTAACACTGGTAGCATGCCGCGACAGCGTGGACGTGAACCGTATGTGCAGTTGACGGACTTTGAGCGAGGGCGTATAGTGGGCATGCGGGAGGCCGGGTGGACGTACCGCCGAATTGCTCAACACGTGGGGCGTGAGGTCTCCACAGTACATCGATGTTGTCGCCAGTGGTCGGCGGAAGGTGCACGTGCCCGTCGACCTGGGACCGGACCGCAGCGACGCACGGATGCACGCCAAGACCGTAGGATCCTACGCAGTGCCGTAGGGGACCGTACCGCCACTTCCCAGCAAATTAGGGACACTGTTGCTCCTGGGGTATCGGCGAGGACCATTCGCAACCGTCTCCATGAAGCTGGGCTACGGTCCCGCACACCGTTAGGCCGTCTTCCGCTCACGCCCCAACATCGTGCAGCCCGCCTCCAGTGGTGTCGCGACAGGCGTGAATGGAGGGACGAATGGAGACGTGTCGTCTTCAGCGATGAGAGTCGCTTCTGCCTTGGTGCCAATGATGGTCGTATGCGTGTTTGGCGCCGTGCAGGTGAGCGCCACAATCAGGACTGCATACGACCGAGGCACACAGGGCCAACACCCGGCATCATGATGTGGGGAGCGATCTCCTACACTGGCCGTACACCACTGGTGATCGTCGAGGGGACACTGAATAGTGCACGGTACATCCAAACCGTCATCGAACCCATCGTTCTACCATTCCTAGACCGGCAAGGGAACTTGCTGTTCCAACAGGACAATGCACGTCCGCATGTATCCCGTGCCACCCAACGTGCTCTAGAAGGTGTAAGTCAACTACCCTGGCCAGCAAGATCTCCGGATCTGTCCCCCATTGAGCATGTTTGGGACTGGATGAAGCGTCGTCTCACGCGGTCTGCACGTCCAGCACGAACGCTGGTCCACCTGAGGCGCCAGGTGGAAATGGCATGGCAAAAACGTTCCACAGGACTACATCCAGCATCTCTACGATCGTCTCCATGGGAAAATAGCAGCCTGCATTGCTGCGAAAGGTGGATATACACTGTACTAGTGCCGACATTGTGCATGCTCTGTTGCCTGTGTCTATGTGCCTGTGGTTCTGTCAGTGTGATCATGTGATGTATCTGACCCCAGGAATGTGTCAATAAAGTTTCCCCTTCCTGGGACAATGAATTCACGGTGTTCTTATTTCAATTTACAGGAGTGTATTTATTCACAACCGATACAAAAGTTACATGTTTGCTCCTGTTACTGTCCTTCAAAGTAGTCACCAGCGTTGCGTAGAACCCGTTGCCAGCGATAAATAAAAGTAAATGTCGTGTGACTAATGCCTCCCGTCGGGTAGACCGTTCGCCGGGTGCAAGTCTTTCGATTTGACGCCACTTCGGCGACTTGCGCGTCGATGGGGATGAAATGATGATGATTAGGACAACATAACACTCAATCCCTGAGCGGAGAAAATCTCCGAACCAGCCGGGAATCGAACCCGGGCCCATGGATTGACATACTGTCACGCTGACCACTTTTTTTTATTATTATTAATCTAATTTTGTTCGTTTTTGTTCGTTGTATCTGCTCGGGGCGGACGTCGCAAGACACCCGTTTCAGTTCGTTGTTGATCCATTAACTCAGTTTCTTTTTTTTATTACAGAGGGCAGCTAACCCTCTGACCGAACACGCTGAGTTACCGTGCCGGCATACCGGTAGCAGAGCTTGTTCTGTGAATGGTGCGAATGGAGCGGTCTAGTGCCTGTCGACTCTCCTGATCAGTTCTGAAGTGAATGCCACCGTCAGTGCACAGTATAACAGTTCGTTTTCTGAGCATCACCTGTGACAAGCTTTGCGAAAGAAGCGGCGACACTTTTTGCGCAATCCACTCATCATTTTGCACGACAATGCGCGGGAGCATACAGCGCGAGCTGTGGCTGCTCTGTTCGATCTATGGGACTGGGAAGTACTGTACCATCCACCATACTCCCCGGACTTAATCCTTGTGACTTTAATTTGATTCCGAAGATGAAGGAACTATTTCGTGGCATTCGCTTCAGAACTGTTCAGGAGAGTCGACAGGCAATAGAATGCTGCATTCGCACCATTCACAGAAGAAGCTCTGCTAAGGGTATACTACGCCTTCCACATCGCTGCAACGGGTTCTACACAACGCTGGTGACCGCTTGGAACGACAGTAACAGGTGCAAACATGTAACTCTTTTGTATCGGTTGTGAATAAATAGTTGCCACTATTTAAGTTACAATCCTCGTCTCGCGTCTGCGAAGTTCGCGATGACTGTCTCAATGCAGGGTCGCGCTCTACTTGTAAAGCTGTATTACAAGAACGATGACTGTGCAACGTCACTCTGCAGAAGTTCCGGACACTGAAGAGTTTGAAAAAAGGCGTTGATCCGATGACTGCCTTTGGTCTGGAGAAAATGATTCGGAAATGCCAAAAGACGGATTCTTTGGTGGAGGGAGGAAACAAATTGATTCGACGTCCGTGGGAGCAGCGGTCACAGCAATGCAGGAGGAGACGAGTGGTGGTGTGCAAACGTGTAGTGCACGGAGAATTGCCCGAACATTGGACATTCCTATCAGCACGGTGTGTAAAATCTTACGAAACATCCTTCTTTGCCACCCTTTCAAAATTACCCATGTGCACAAGTTGCTTCCTGTTGACCTGCCAGCAAGAGACCTTTGTTTTAGAATTTCTGCCTCGCATGGAAGTGGACAATGATTGGCCGTGGAAGATTTTGTGGACAGACGAAACCCACTTCCATCTGATGGGAAATGTCATTACGCAGAATTGTCGAATATGGGCGACGGAAAATCGAAGCGCAAATCAACCAGCACCCCTTCTTCATGAAAAGGTCACTGTGTGGTGCGGGTTTACGGCATCATTTATCATAGGACCATATTTTTTTGAAGAGACAGGTGCTTCCGGTCCTGTTACCTGTACCGTCACTGGTAAGCGCTATGAGTGTCTTTTGCGCAACCACGTCTTTCTAGCTCTCCCATAGCGTGGATGTGTGGATAGAATCATTTTTATGCAAGATGGCGCACCTCTGCACATTGCAAATCCAGTCACGCAGCTGCTGAAGTGCCATTTCGGAAACGCTAGAATTTACAGCCGCCATTTCCCTACAGCCTCCCCGTCCCGATCACCTGATGTTAATCCGTGTGACTTCTGGCTGTGGGGGTATCTGAAAGATGTTGTGTTCAGTGTTCCGATTGCAAACTCGGAACGACACCCTGGAAACATTTCGATTAGTTGTGGAACATGCTGTTTCTCGATTTCAACTTGTTGCAGAAAACATTGAACATGTTTTGCGCCAGTCATATGGAACTTAATAATCCGATTTGATTTTGGCCTCAGGACAATTAAAAACCGATTTTTCCCATCCTATGTGATACGAGTTGTTCAATCTGTATATTGAGCAAGCAGTAAAGGAAACAAAAGAAAAATTCGGAGTAGGTATTAAAATTCATGGAGAAGAAATAAAAACTTTGAGGTTCGCCGATGACATTGTAATTCTGTCAGAGACAGCAAAGGACTTGGAAGAGCAGTTGAATGGAATGGACAGTGTATGGAAAGGAGGACATAAGATGAACATCAACAAAAGCAAAACAAGGATAATGGAATTATAAATAGTCGAATTAAGTCGGGTGATGCTGAGGGAATTAGATAAGGAAATGAGGCACTTAAAGTAGTAAAGGAGTTTTGCTATTTGGGGAGCAAAATAACTGATGATGGTCGAAGTAGAGAGGATATAAAATGTAGGCTGGCAATGGCAAGGAAAGCGTTTCTGAAGAAGAGAAATTTGTTAACATCCAGTATTGATTTAAGTGTCAGGAAGTCATTTCTGAAAGTATTCGTATGGAGTGTAGCCATGTATGGAAGTGAAACATGGACGATAAATAGTTTGGACAAGAAGAGAATAGAAGCTTTCGAAATGTGGTGCTACAGAAGAATGCTGAAGATTAGATGGGTAGATCACATAACTAATGAGGAAGTATTGAATAGGATTGGGGAGAAGAGAAATTTGTGGCACAACTTGACCAGAAGAAGGGATCGGTTGGTAGGACATGTTCTGAGGCATCAAGGTATCACCAATTTAGTATTGAAGGGCAGCGTGGAGGGTAAAAATCGTAGAGGGAGACCAAGAGATGAATACACTAAGCAGATTCAGAAGGATGTAGGTTGCAGTAGGTACTGGGAGATGAAGAAGCTTGCACAGGATAGGGTAGCATGGAGAGCTGCATCAAACCAGTCTCAGGACTGAAGACCAGAACAACAACAAATGTGATACGAGCTTGCCGTGGTGGATGTGCTTACGTAACTAACAGTATCACACCTGTACACCCATGCACACTGAGTAGTACAGTTTGTTTAACGTCAGACGCACACCTTAGGCGTTGTTGTATGATTCATTTGTCATTTATACTCAACCACTATTAAATTATGATGTTTACAGCGCCATCTATTGCTACATTTTTTAACACTTTATTTTTCTTCTGTCATACGTTTTTCCCCTTCTCCGATAATATTCCGTTGCAATTTGACGTCATTCTGACCAGTAGTGTTATTTCTACAGCGGTTTGAAAGTTTAACTTTAGTTATAATCAACCTGCAGTTAATAGACGCTTTAAAACCTTGAGTGAACTATTTTCTTGCGTTGCCTTGTTAGCTGGCCATCGCTTATGTCGCCATTTAAGATTGTAAACTTTGACAAGAATTAATAACGATTTCTGGCGTGTAGTGCTGTTAAAATTACCAAACGAACTGCTCCTTCCCCAGGCTTAAGTTTGTTGTTAATGCCGTGATCTCACCTTTTGGGTGCCTATGGCGATCTTTAAGCTGGCCTTCATTTATTGAGTTACTATATTTTGAAATAATTATTATTCGGTTTCACCTTTATCATGTGCGTGTGTTACGTTAATTCCGTCATTGAGGGGTCCCGTAATGTTTGAAGACGTAGCCTTGTCGTTGCAACCACGCATCGCAAGCTGTGTATCAACTCCCCTCATTTCTTCTTCCTTGGTGCGTATTTAAAACAACACACTCGTGAGAAAATGCTCTGAAATCATAAGTATAGAGCTATACACTGGATCAACACAAGTAACACACAAAAACGACAGTGTGGTTAAGATATGTCATCCTATGAAGCAGAAACAAAGCCTGTCTTTCGTTACTGACCTGCCTTCGTGTTCAGGAGTCGTGTCACCGATCTGTTGTAGAGATATCACGGGAAAAATGTACAAATATGTGATTTTAATCCTAGAGTACATCCCACTCCGTCCCCTCGAACCATTCACCTTCCCACGAGGAGTGGCTTACGTACTTCACCTCGTCTTGATATGCAAAATATGTGAGACAGGCAAAACACCCCTAGACTTGAAGAAGAGCTTAATAATTCTAATCCCAAAGAAGGAAGGTGTTGACAGTTGTGAATATTACCAAGACCTACCAATCTAGGAATCTACCAACTTGTGTAGAGGGCAGACAGCAGTTATAACAATCGAAGAAGTTGAAAGGGAAGCAGTAGCTTAACGGGACTGAGACGGGGCTCCCTAGCTCCCATGTTACTCAATCTATACACTGGGAAGGTTATATGAGAAACAAAGGCGAAAACTCGAAATGGAATTAAAATTCCGGGAGAAGAAATAAAAATTTTGGAATCTGATGATGATACTGCAGTTTCAAGAGAGACGACAAAGAACTGTGGACATTGACTGAGAGCGGAATGTATAGTGTCTTGGGAAGTGGTTGTATGGTGAACACCAACAAAAGTGAAACAAGCTAATGGAATGTAGTCGAATTAAATCATTGTGATACTGATGGAATTAGACTATGAAATAAGACAGTAAAAGTAGTAGACCAGTTATGATATCTGGGTAACAAAACAAATGACGATGGGCGAAGTAGAGAGGATATAAAATGCAAAGTGGCAATAGCAAGCAAAGAGAAATTTGTTTTCGTCCAATATAAATTTAAATTTTAAAAAGCCTTGTCAGAAGATATTTGTCTGGAGTGCAACACTGTATGGTAGGATAAAAATTGAGGATGAGCAGTACAGACAAGAAGAATAGCTTTTGAAATTGATGTATGTTAATGCCAAACATATGATGGTTAAATATACTAACTAATGAAGAGGTACTGGATCAAATTCAGGAATAAACATTGCAGAACTTGAGTAAATGAAGGGGTCAATTGAAAAGACACAACCTAGGCATCAAGAACCGTCAACTTTATAGTGGGAGGAAGTTTGTGAGGTAAACACTGTGATGTAAGACTGAAGCTAGACTACAGTAAGCAGGTTCAAATGGATATAGACTGCAGTAGTTATGCAGAAATAGAGAATCTTACACAGGATAGACTAGCATGTAGAGTTGCAACAACGGAGTTCCTCCAAGGTCCTTAGTTATTCGTTGGATATATTCCAATCTCTGTTTTTTACCAAAATTTTTACCCTCTACAGCTTCGTCTAGTAGAATGGAAGTTATTTCCTGATATCTACACACACTGCAAGCCTCGCTTGCTTTAATAGTCAGTATATGTCAGAGTGATGATAAATATTATTATCTTTACGTAAAGAAAAGTATTATCTTCTCAATAACCTTAAAATCGTGAGCAATTTTTGTATCTGAAATTAATGAATTTATTCATGGCACTTTTGTTGCGTATGCCTGCAGTCACTTTCAAAACTCAAATTAACAATCAAATTAATTAATTTAATAAGACTGAACCTTAAGTTGCTGGTGTACCCATGTACCACCAAAATAAAATAAAAACAGTGACTAGTTGAGGGAGTATGAATGAGAACAGTGGCGTACCTAAATTTATAAAATAATAAGTTTTATTAACCCATTTATAACTACAATAAGCTGATAAATCTTACACAAAAAATAACACAAATCAGAAACGGGATAGTGTTTGATTGGCAAAGCATGCTTTAGGGTGGAAGCTATACAAATTCTCCTCTGATTAATCGCTTTTGCAAAGCAATCTGACTTTGTTTACACGAATCTACTGTGAGGCCGAACTCTGCTCAAATGGAATCAATTACGACCAAGTATACCACAAACTATGGTTAACCTGAGGACAGGGAGCTTTGAATATCATTTAACGCCCATACTCTGGTGCAGCAGTATTCCACCCTTTCACCTTGATTCAGGTTGCAGCAGCAAAACACGGCACGCTGGGGGCGAGAAGCAGCGCTCTGCGACAGCTGTAATGTTCTGACGCGTCCACGAAAATTTGCAAACTACTCGGTCTGGAGTTCTGTTTACCAGAACGCAGAAAACTTCGCCGTCAGCGTCCTGAAATCCTGGCAGATTTCAGTGTGAGGTGCACCCGTTCGCTGATCTGACCAAACCAATTTCACTCACGGGCACTACGATGCATGCTGGAATTGTCAAACGTGAGATGGCCGGCTCAGGAGAATAAGACCGCCCTCGTGACACACGACGTGTTTGAGATAAGATAATAAACAGTTCCACTATCGGGGCAGATGGAAACCGCCACTGGCACTTTGCCCACAATAAGATACAGACCACAAGTGTCACCCACTAGGGAAAGACCTGAAGTTCTCCACCAGTGGAGCACCAGAAGGCGAAGAAGGCAAAGAATAACAGCCACTTTCCACCACCAAGCCTCAGCACAGGAGCCGAATTAGCGAAAACTAACCCCCCCCCCCCCTTTGCACAAACCAATAGAAACATCTTCCACTCATTAAATCTCACCTCTTGACTGTTCTGTTGGCCCAGTTGCCAATTCAGACACAACATTGGGGTACCCACGCTGGGGGATGAAGCCTCCACTCTCCCATATCCCGATAGGAGCCAAGGGCCAATCTGCGACTCTAAGTCTGTCTTGTCTTAGACTAGGGAAGCGTTGTTCTCACGATAAGCATGGCCATGTTTGGGCGGACCACAGTCTTTCATTTACAGGTTTACAGAGGGATGGAATCATTCCAGCTCGACCATTTCCAATTCCTTAAAGAAGGCTGCCAAGCTTCCCAGACAATCGAGCCCATGAAATATGTATGTTTTTTGCCACTCGCTAAGAGAACCTGGCTATTTCCTGGCATCAGGGGAGTTACAGTGTTGCCTCCACTAAATACATGCACTAGCTGCTCTCCATTTGAAGGCCCAGCTTACAGCAGTCTCTCCTACATGGTTTCCTCCACCCACTTTCCACCAACTGGCACTTTTGCGATGGACTGCTACTTGGCCTAGGTAAAATGTTTTGCGAACCAGCGTCCTCCTGTCCAAACCCAAGTGGAAGGAGGAGATTAGCCGAGCGGTCTGAGGCGCTGCAGTCATGGCCCTCGGGCATGGGTGTGTGTGTTAATCCTTAGGATAATTTAGGCTAAGTAGTGTGTACGCTTAGGGACTGATGACCTTAGCAGTTAAGTCCCACAAGATTTCACACACATTTTTTGAGGAGAGTGCCACGACCAGAAGTCCATCTGCAGGTACAATCCACTTGAGTGCTGCTTTCCAGAATGACTCTCACAGCCTGGTCGCTGCGTTCAGAATTTATGATCCCCAATCCATCTCTCTCTGCCTGTTCTCCATCGCTTCCTCTATGGTCCCTCATGTACAACTTCTTTACAGGCTACACAAGCAGTTATAAGAACATTCTGCCCACAATTTCCTTGTACAAAAAGGTCATAAACCAAACACACCAAATACAGCACTGGGGAACACCGAGATAATGAGCTAAAATATGAATATTAATTTGACTGACAATGTTGTTAAAGTGAGAGAGTGGCCTGCCACCTCTCAACATCTTCTACCACTCTGTTGCTTCTTCTTGTTACCGGTTTCCATTTAGTCTTTTCCTCAACGATTCTGCAGAGACCCTCTTCGAATATTATCAGTGCAGTTACTTTTTCAACATCCCTCTACAGCAGCACATCTTTTCCAGTTTTCCCACAGTGCACTATTCTTTTCCATACCATACTGTGCTCCACACGTACATTCTGAGAAATGTATTCCTCAAACTAGGAGCCTGCATTCGGTACTAGTTGACTTCTTTCAGAGAGGAATTTCCTCGTTGCCCATGCTAATGTATCAGTCCGTCCAAATAGTTTCGAGAGTGGATTGGAAGAAACAGAGAAACGTTATGATGGTTTTAATGCTTCAGGTGTTCTACATAGTGTGCCCTCACTTGAGTACAACGCACAGAACGCTAATACAACCATGTGAAACTGTCAGAAAAGTCCTTCTTTGTGATACCGCTAACTCACGCAGCACATCAGGTTGAAAGTTGGTTATGTCGTCAAAATGTCGATCCTTCATGAGAATTTCTGCAGATTGTCATTTTTATGGTAGGTCTGTGTTGTCGACACCGAGTCTCATCACGCATGATGATTTTTTCAAGAAGAGAACTGTCCCCATTTTGCATTTCAATTGGAAGTCAAGTACTTCGCACCCGCCTTTCTTCTACTTTATTTATTCAATCGAGCGGACACAGATAGTTAGGGTACTTTCATTAGATTAGGAAGGAACTATGGTCAACGAAACTATTAATGAGAGTTGACAGTGGCTGTAATACTGAAAGCAATGATAGCTAGGTGCATGATGTTATTAGAGCTGGTGGTACTGAGAACTTTGTTTTGTCAGACAGCCACAGCTGTGCCAGAGGAGGTTTTATTGGTGCTAGCTCAGAGAACGTGGTGCGTCGGGAGAGCAGGTATCGATAGAGCAAAATTCCTGCCTCGGGCATGGATGCGTGTGATGTCCTTAGGTTAGTTAGGTTTAAGTAATTCTAAGTTCTAGGGGACTTATGACCACAGCAGTTGAGTCCCATAGTGCTCAGAGCCACTTGAACCATTTTTTTTTGACAGAGCAAAAGGAGACTCTGGCCAGTGTTTTGCATAACAAACCGAGGCGGGGGGCACGGCCTAAGCCACAGGGGGTCCACAGACCATAGGAAGTGCAAACCCAGATCAGGCCACAGTGTATTGTCCCAGAGGCCAGAGGAAGACTGCTTTCCCGAGTTGCGATAATCCAAGGCACTGAAGCACATTCCGCTGTTTCTGCAGCGTCCTCACGTTGTTTCCCGGGAACCTTCTTGTTACATCGCTGTCAGTTAGGCCTGTGAAAACATTTCGCTGAGCAACTGAAATGGGGTGGCACCGCAGGACGGACACCTGATACTATGTCCCCAGTAGAACTGTTGCGTATTTTCGAAGCCACTTAGGCACATAAGCCGCGCCGTTTCGCATGTGCACAAAAGTAACAGAGTGTTGATTGGAACGCCGACTGTGAAGTCAGAAAACGTAACAGTGTGCGCCAGTTCGATGCTTCAAGATGTGTTACGGGTAGAGGAACAGTTTTTTTTTTCGGTCTTATGCGGAGAGGATGTACGACAAACGGGCTGATTTCAGATTGGCTGAGTTGAGTGCTACCACTTTTCAGCTGGCGGGTTTTAGCTTTTTTGGCATGTATTCCACGTGGAGTGTCTCGCAGACTTGCTGAATTGTGAGGAAGTGGCTGCCTTGGAGCAGAGATGTCGATTCTGTCTTGTATCGTGGAGGAGATAAGTCGATTTGAGCTTGGGGGTGTGGAGTCTGGGCGAGAAGGTGGATCCGAACAAAAGGAGGAGAGAGGTCCACCGCTCAACCCGATGCAGAGGCACGCTGGCCTCCACATTCGAAATTTTTACATCCGCATAGTGAGCATTTTGCAGCAGTGTCACAAGGAACCTTTAGAGTGAATTTCACTCATTGCACCGTGTCCTCACAGCAGCAGCAGCAGCAGTCGCTGTCTGATTTCAAGGTATTGTGGTAGTTTCTTCCAGTCAACAGTTGTCACTGTTAACCGTACTAATCACAGCCAGATCATTTTTAAAGTCAGAATTAGGATCAATCTGCCACCCTCTGTTCAACCTCCTTCAACTGTACGCCAGTACACCTAATTTTATGAACTCGTGCATAAATATGGTGTGTTACATTGAGCTATGTTCCGTGTCATTCATGTCTTTGGAAATAAATCTGACATCGAATTCTAATTGTTATTCAGGCAGTCAAGATTCCTTGCTCACTTTCATTAAACTTACACATCTCTGTGGGGAGTAATAAATGGCTCTGAGCACTATGGGACTCAACATCTGAGGTCATTAGTCCCCTAGAACTTAGAACTACTTAAACCTAACTAACCTAAGGACATCGCACACATCCATGCCCGAGGCAGGATTCGAGCCTGCGACCGTACCAGCTACGCAGTTTCGGACTGAAGTGTCTAGAACCGCACGGCCATCGCGGCCGGCTGGGGAGTAATAGAAGTAGTTTTGGAATAAAATCAATTATCTAATCTTTAGTTTCACTAGGCAGGACCAAATATCTTCTCAATTGGCATTTAATTTCTGTGGAGTATAAATTTTACAATAATATAACTGAAGGATGTTTTTTTTCTAATACGTATTCAGATGCAGATGTTCATCAGAGGTACGCACCACATACCTGTCCTCCAAACCAGGCTTTTTTTCACAGTCAAGTTGTGGCAGGCGCATACTAATCGTTTCTTTTTTTTTGGGGGGGGGGGGGGGGAGTAAAGGAGTGCAGGACAAGCTTTGCACACATATTTTTCCTCCTCAATTCATTCTGGAGATTATCTGGAACTCTTGATTTTGTGGTGTTGTTCCAGTGCGCTTTATGACACAAGCTATTGGCACAGTGTGGCTGCACATCCACTAGTTAACACTATCTGCTCACAACTGACTGGCAGATACACATCTGTTGTTTGCAGATGGCAGTTGAAGCTGGCACTGTAGTTACTCCATTTATATCACTTATTCACAATGAATAAAATCAGTCTAGAAACTTTTTGGACATGCAGTATAAGGGACCAGTCACAAGTTCGTCTGTGCTTTCAGGAGACGACTGCGAAAACTGCAAGAAAGAGAGAAAAATGACACATCAGTGGATAGGGCACCTCTCCAAGTTTCGATTCGTAACACATGTGGAGTAGACCGAGCGCTTCTAGGCGCTTCAGTCCGGAACCGCGAGACCGCTACGGTCACAGGTTCGAATCCTGTCTCGGGCATGGAAGTGTGTGATGTTCTTAGGTTGGTTAGGTTTAAGTAGTTCTACGTTCTAGGGGACTGATGACCTCAGATATTATGTCCCATAGTGCTCAGAGCCATTTTTGAACATGTGGAGTAGCTGCATTGTGTGGCAGGCATGTCAGAACGATGTAGACAAATCACCTGCCCCATCAAATCCACGCCTGCAAGTACGCTACCCAATAAACAGATTTACAAATAGGGGTGTTGCAACTTTCTGGGCATTTCATATGAGTGGTTTCAGATACGTACTGAAGCTAACAGTGTCCATATTGAGCACCTGTTGTGATCTTCAATCTAAAGACTGCTTCGATGCAGCTCTCCACGGTATAGCACGCGCAGTATAAGATGGCCATGCGCAGTGACAGTTTTCGTCCAGATCGCTGGATGAGTTCATTCGTTTGTTTAGAATGGGAGGCCAACATTATCTGCCAACTTTCGACCCGTCGGCGATGACAGAATCGAGGCGCACGACCTGCAATCTTTCTCAAACGATTTTACGGATACTATTCGTTAAAAAGTATTTCATTTGTTCTTTACTTGTTGCTTTACATTTCAGGATCACTATAATGTACCCATAATTTTGTTGATGGTCATAGTTATTGTGATACTTAGGTGGAAGTAAGACACTGCGCGAAAGTCGAAAAAGTTTGCAATGAAAAATAGGGGTCACTATGATTTTGCGTTTGGTGCATATTACATACTATGTTGGTTTGTATGAAATGTAGCTAAAATATTGAATTTTTCTTTAGACATGGTGGAGGTCTTTGTCACCAATCTCGAGAAAATGTATCTGAAGTAGCGCACTCATTTGCGATCGCGCCGCGCCAGCAATAGTGCTAGAGTGAAAGACCCACAGTGTTCCTCACATTTCATAAACGATTTGAGGAATCGAAATGAGATTTTTGGAAACGATAGCAAAATGGTTCAAATGGCTCTGAGCACTATGGGACTCAACATCTTGGGTCATAAGTCCCCTAGATCTTAGAACTATTTAAACCTAACTAACCTAAGGACATCACACACACCCATGCCCGAGGCAGGATTCGAACCTGCGACCGTAGCGGTCCCGCGGTTCCGGACTGCAGCGCCAGAACCGCTAGACCACCGCGGCCGGCAAACGATAGCAAGCAAAGAGAAGATTATTTTTCCGTATGGTTATCATGCAAAACCTCATTATCTACTGTGTTATTCCACTAACTACAGACTTTTTCAATGAAAGAAATGTAATTTTTAAGGGCGATCAATAGCTGGTGAAACGAGAAATACTACGGGTTTTGGAACAACAGAAGTGAATACATTGCACGTTTATTTTGCACCGAGGATTTGCATTTTCATAAGATACTGACCTTACTTCTCATCATTTCCGCACTTAATAACTTTAATAAACCACTGTTTCAGAATTCTCTTACAGCTGCATCTGCAAAACATCTCAGTGAGGTGAAACGTTGTAAGCTCCGTTGTGTTTTGGCAAAAGAGACAAATTTTAATATGGCAACAAGGGAAATGTTAAGGTTTTACTCAAAATTCACCTCTCGTGACACTTTTCTGAAAGTTACAAATTGTGGCGTCCAGCCAACTCGTCTCCTGTAGGGTGCCTAATGGATGCTGCTTTCCCGGATAGTTATACAACAACTCACGCCAATCACATTAATCGTTTTTATAACAATAAAGTAAATATGCACTACTTATTTTTGGGTCGCTAACAAATGGCGACATGCAAATAATCAAAGTCTTTCGCTAGTTACAATGTCCATGGAAGTTATTCACAGTCGCTTATAAGTCACTGCTATAGTTAATATCACTGCTCTTCTAGGGCTCTCTGCTGGTGCCTCTGCTAGTTACCACGTTCTATTGTCCGCCCGAGGCTGGCAGGACCGACGCTTATATTCTCTTCATGTAGAGGCCTCTCCTGTCCTCGTGACGTCCTAGTCAGTGTGCTATTGGCTGACGCCGTACCACAGCCCTCCCTGCCCTTGCGTTCTTCATGTTCGTGGCGGCGCTTGTCATTAGGCCAGAACATAAAGAGCGAGGCGAAAGTAAATCGCTGCATTTTCGGTGGAATTAGTTGTAGATACTAACCAAAGCAGAGGTGAAAGGTCTTTTTGAATGGTCACCATACAAGTTCGGGCGTAGAGGGGTCCCGCTCAATATTTACAAAAAAATGAGTGTATGATTCGGTTTTGAACAGCACTTACCATTCAGCACTCACCATTCCGCTATAGCACCTGCCTGCAACCCCCACCATTACCGCTCTCCCCACACGTGCCCTGCCATCTGCGCATCTACCAGTTACAGTATTCTGTGCTGACTGTACTGTATCTTGTGGAAGTCTCTTCATCTCCAAATAAATACTACATCTTTCTCAATCTGCTTGCTGTATCCATCTCTTGTTCTCCCTCTAAGATTTTTACCCCCCATCCCCCCCTTCACTTCCCTCCAATACTAAACTGGTGATCCCTTGATGTTTCAGAATGGGTGCTATCAACTGATCCCTTCTCCTAGTCAGGTTGTGACACAAATTTCTTTTCTCCCAATTCACTACTCCCCATTAGTTAGGTGACCTATGCATCTAATCATCAGCATTCTCCTGCAGAACCACATTCAAAAGCTTCTATTCTCTTCGTGTCGAAACTGTTCATCGTCCATGTTTCCATACATGGCTACACTCTATGCATATTGTTATAGAAAAGACTTACTAACACTTAAATCTATATTCGATGTTAACAAAGCTTACCAATCTACATTTTACGTCTTCTCTATTTCGGCAGTCATCAATTATTTAGTTACTCAAAGTGTGTCTCGTTTCCTAATTTAATTTCCTCAGCATCACCTGATTTAATTCGACTAAATTTCATTATCCTTGTTTTTCTTTTGTTGATGTTCATCTTATATCCTCCTTTCAAGACACTGTCCATTCCGTTTACCTGCTCTTCAAAGTCCTTCGCTGTCTCTGAAAGCATTACAATATCAGTGGGAACCTCAAAGTTTTTATTTGTTCTCCCTGAACTCTGATTCCTACTCCTAATTTTTCACCGAGCGGGGTGGCGCAGTGGTTAGACACTGGACTCGCATTCGGGAGGACGACGGTTCAATCCCGCGTCCGGCCATCCTGATTTAGGTTTTCCGTGATTTCCCTAAATCACTCCAGGCAAATGCCGGGATGGTTCCTTTGAAAGGGCACGGCCGACTTCCTTCCCAATCCTTTCCTAATCCGATGAGACCGATGACCACGCTGTCTGGTCTCCTTCCCCAAACCAACCAACCAACCTAATTTTTCTTTGGTTTCCTTTACTACCCGCTCAGTGTACAAATGATGAAATGAGCGTATGGCATCGTTGGCCGGGAGGCACCATCTGGGGACTTCGGCCGCCAAGTGCAAGTCTTCTTTCAGCACTGAATACGATCGGGGATAGGCTACAAACCTGTCTCACTCCCTTCTCAACCACTGCTTCCCTTTCATGCCCCTCGACTTGTACAACTGCTGTCTGTTTTCTGTACAAGTTGTAGATAGCATTTTGCTCGCTGTGTTTTACCCCTGTGACCCTCAGAATTTCAAAGTGTGTTCCAGAGCCTGTTACGTTAGTTAAACACGTGGAGATATGCATTGTTCGCCGGTAGAGTCTATTTTCTGTATGTCTTGTAATTTTTGTGCAGTTGTCTTTGTAAACGCGGAGGTATTTACGAATATCTGCTCTTCCTATATCCCCTTTGGTTCGTCTGTCATGGGTACTCTTGATAGCATGGTAGCAAAATTCCGTCCCTTCATCTACTTAGTGGTTCTCAGTATTGATGTTATCGGCGATCTAATTTCTGCTACTCCTCGTGTGGCTAGCGATAATGAACACTGAAGTGACAAAAGTTATGGGATGTCTCCTAATATTGTGTCGGGCTCCTTTTGTATGGCGTAGTGCAGCAACTCGACGTCATATAGACTCAACAAGTCTTTGGAAAATAAAATGCAGATATTAAACTTTGCAAAGGTCCCGAGTTCGAGTCGCGGTCCGGCACACAGTTTTAATCTGCCAGGAAGTTTCGTATCAGCGCACACTCCGCTCCAGAGTGAAAATTTCATTCTGGGAACATCCCCCAGACGGTGGCTAAGCCATGTCTGCGCGATATCCTTTCTTCCAGGAGTGCTAGTTCTGCAAGGTTCGCAGGAGAGCTTGAAAGGTGGCTACACTGAGTCACAGCGCCAAAGATTATTAATCCGCCGCCTCCACTGGCGCAGTAGTAGTTCAGAGGATGTCGAGGGCAGTCGTTGTTCTGTTGGGCGAGAGAGTAGACGATCTGAGTGTTGACTGAAAAGTTTTACTGTTCGGTTGGTGTAATGTATAGATTGAAGAAGATGCAATTGTCAGAATATATTTGAGAAAGGAGATGGGCTTTTGATTTATGATGCTGGTGTAATGGAATATTTTCGTCAATATATGATGAGGTAAAAAGGTATTACAGTTTTCTTTAATAATAATCCCTCTTGCTCACAGGTACAGTCAGCAAAGCATCTGGCTCGTGTTCATTTATTAGACTTGTAATTCTGGTTTCCATGTGCAATTATAGTATTTCTGGTTTTTCAATTAGCTCATTGTAAATGGTGTTTAAAATATTTTGTCGTATTGAGAAAGAACCGAGCCAGATACATGTACGTTGAGTCACACTACCACACACAGAACAGTTACACTCGTGCTTTGTTGTTTCGTAGCTTTTATAGTTGCAGGGGACTTAATTAATCAATTGTGTAAATGGAAATTCCTTGTCATTCTTTATTTTAATTTTATGCAGTCAGATTGCGTGCTAACAATAGTCAGGGCCAACCGGTTACGAGACTTCGTAACCGGTCACACAGCTAGTAAAATCATTGGATTTATTCATTAATATTAGTCTTTTCTTTTTGATTAATCCCCCATGCAAACTTCTGTGAAGTTGGGAAAGTAGGAGACGAGGTACTGACGGAAGTAGAGCTGTGATGAGGGGGCCGTGAGTCGTGCTTGGGTAGCTCAGTTGGTAGAGCACTTGCCCGCGAAAAGCAAAGGTCCCGAGTTAGAGTCTCGGTCCGGCACACAGTTTTAATTTGCCAGAAAGTTTCATATCAGCTCACACTCCGCTGCATAGTGAAAATTTCATTCTGAAAATGCAGAAATGTTGAACCATTCTGCCTCTATAACAGTCCACAATGGCGAAAGTGTTGCCAGTGCACGATTTTGTGCATGTACTGACCTCTCGATTATGCCCCTTGAATGTTCGATGCGATTAATGTCGGGCGACATGGGTGGCCAAATCATTCACTCGAATTGTCCAGAAAGTTCTTCAAACCAATCGTGAACAATCGTGGCTTAGTAACACGGGGCATCGTTGCTTGGGGACATGAAGTCAATGAAGGCTGCGAATGGTTTTCATGTAGGCGAGCATGGCCGTTTCCAGTCAATGATCGGTTCAGGTGGACCATAAGACCCTGTCCATTCCTTGTAAACACAGCCCACACGCCGGCCGCAATGGCCGAGCGGTTCTAGGCGCTTGAGTTTGGAACCGCTTGACTGCTACGGTCGCAGGTTCGAATCCTGCCTCGGGCATTGATGTGTGTGATGTCCTTAGGTTAGTTAGGTTTAAGTAGTTCTAAGTTCTGGGGGACTGATGACCTCAGATGTTAAGTCCCATAGTGCTCAGAGCCATTTGAACCATTTTGAACAGCCCACACCACTATGGAAGCAACCACCAGCTTGCACAGTGCCTCGTTGACAACTTGGGTCAGTAGCTTCGTGGGGTCTGCTCCCCACTCGAACCCTATCATAAGCTTTTATCGAGCGAAGTTGGGACTCATCCGACCAGGCGGTGATTTTCCAGTCGTCGAGAATCCAACCGATATGGTCACGAGCCCAGGAAAAGCGCTGCAGGCCATGTCGTACTGTTAGCAAAGGCACTCGCATCGGTCGTCTACTGCCATACCCCAATAATACCAGATTTCACCGCCCCGTCCTAGCGGATGCGTTCATCGTACGCCCCATATTGATTTCTGTGGTTATTTCACGCAGTGTTGCTTGTCTATTAGCACTGACAACTCTACGTAAGCGCTCTTGGTCTCGGTCGTTAAGTGAAGACCGTCGGTCACTGCGTTGTCCGTAGTGAGCAATAATAACTGGAATTTGGTATTCTCGGCACACTCTTGATACTGTGGATGTTGGAATATTGAATCCCCTAAGAATTTCCGAAATGTAATGTCCCATGTTCATTCCGCGTTCAAGGTGTGTTAATTCCCGTCATGCGACCATGATCACGTGCGAAACCTTTTCCAGTAAACCATCCGAGTACAAATGACAGTTTCCCCAATGCACTGTCCTTGTATGCCTTATGTACGCGATACTGCCGCCATCTGTATATGTGCATATCTCTACCCCGTGACTTTTGACATCTCAGTGTGTGTCCTCCTTGCTTCGCCCGTGATGAGTAATTTTGCTACCAAGTTAGGAGAATTCCTTCCCTTCGTCCATTTCGTGGCCCCCATATTGATGTTAAGTTTGTCGGCGATCTGATTCCAGCCACTCCTTATGTGGGTAGCGACAGTACAAATCACGGCGAACAAGCGAGACGTTTCGAGATGTGTGGCCTTGCTGAGCGGCCGGAAGGCTCTGGAAGGTGCACCGCTGCGCGCAGCTGTCGGCGACGGCAGGCGGGATCAATAGCCGCTCCCGCCCGCTGACGTCACGGGCACAACCTGTGGAGGGTGCGTGGGCGGCCCATTCACTCCGGGACCCCGCTGTGGAGCTGCCGCGGCGCCGCTGGATGCAGGTGAATGGCGGACGCCCACGCCTCACGGCCGCGACCGCGGCGGCGCCGGGCGCGCTTCCGGAGTACCCTAGGTTATTGCGGCCGGGCGCGCACCTGCCGCAACCTGATACAGCTAGAGCCGCGCTGTTTGCAAACAGCATCGCGTTCACTACCAAGGTCGCACGGAACAAGTTTTGCAACGCGGTCTCACTACCCTCCCACTCTTTTCCTAAAAGACAGCCCTTACTGTCTTCTTTGTGCAAGTTAAGTTTCGTGAAGTCTTCCTGCTTTTCATTGTTGCGTCTTTGTTTTAATTCTCAATAGTTATATGAGTCATGAGGTTGTGACAAGTTCTTTTAAAAGTTTTTGAGTCGTGAGGTTGTGACACGTTGTTTTAAAACTTTTTGAGTCTTGAGGTTGTGACTCAATGTTTTATAACTTAACTCACTGTCGAAGCACGTCAGGCCTGTGTCTGTGGCTCTGGTTTCCCTGCCTAGTAATTAGCCTATTTCCAGCCTGCCGTGACATCTCGTAGAAGCGTCGGGAAGCTAATTTTATATGGTCCCTAATCAAGGGATGCCCGATTCCTTGTGCAAGGCATTAGCAGGGTAATCTCGCGGAGAGCGCAAGGCCAGTCGCCTTGGAGCCGACGAATGTGGCAAATGGCTGTTTCCCCCACGCTGTAGACTTCTAGTCTAGCACTGGTCGGATCAGTGCTAGATATAGCATACCGCCACAGTACGGCGGAAGTGTAGTTTTTGGATTGAGTGAGGGGTTAAGCGCCTTTAAGCGGGCGTAGGCTTTCCCCTGAACCTCACGTACATGCGGCTTCCACGTGCGGTGCCTATCGAGAATTACCTCGAGGTGTTTAGCTATGCGAGACCAAGGGATGGGGCCTCCCAGATCGCAGCGGCTGAGGGTCCATGGGCACTCTACGTCGCGTGATTACGACGGCTTGACTCTTCGCTCACTAGTCTCACTTTTTTTAAGGTTACGTCCCTCCGATGGGTAATAGCCTGCTTACGTCCCTCCGATGGGTAATAGGCTGCTTCCGCTATATTTCAAATTTGACGTCCATCTTCAAAGGCTGTGGAGATCATCTAATCATGACAATAGAATCTCCTTGGCTGAGTCGTCTGCTTCAAGATCTGACGCACTTCTAATTCTGAATGTTTCCTCCAAGTAACTGAAACAGTTTCTCCTCGTCTGCCGTCCTTTGTCTTTTACGTGAATTGGAGACAAATCCATCCTGAACATCAGGGTCGTTTGCCTCATTACTGTGACAGTTGCTTCCAACTCTGCTGGTTTAATGACAGTTACAGGTGACCGAAAATTTAGCGTATGAAAACAAAAATATTTCTTTTTTGATTCTGCAGGAGAACCATTCTTTGAGACGTACCTCTGGTTGAATTCTCTTGTATAAAAATCGCGAATGTTCTTCTATTACTTCTGTAACCGTGTGGCTTGCAATAAAACAAGAGTCAAGTTCCTTACTGGATGGCTGACATTTACAGAGCCGCATTATCGCTTTAAATATGGTATTTCGACGATACGCAAAATCGTGCGACACACTTCTCAGTAAATATGGGATCACCTACGAATCACGTGCATGACACCTGCCCCGGAAGGAGGCTGGAGTAATATATCAGTAAAGCTGAAAATGCATGCTTATTTTCCGAATTGCCTTGGTGCAAGTGCAGGAAGCATGTAAGAATTGTTAAATGTGAACACAGTGGCTCTTGATACCACAATTACAAATATTTTCTTGAACAGTGTTAATAGTAGCCAGCCCTCCCTATCAGATGGCCATGTGCGGGAGGGCCAAATGTGGCTGAATCGCAGCTACCAGTCGCGGGAAACGCCTAGTGCAAAGTAGGTCGCTCCGTCAAATCGCCAGTCTGTAAAGGCGTAATGGTAACAACCTGCTATATGAAGAATGCGACTCTGCCGCGCGGGAAAGTCGCGCGACCGAATCGCCAGCATTGGAAAGCGTGACCCTGAGATTTGCAAAAGATTGTAACATAGCATAGGCCAGTTCACTCTACGTGATACGGATGTATTCCTGTCTGCTAAAGCTTCCGTAAGTCCCAAGTCAGGAGGCATGGGGTAAATGGTGCCTGAAAAAGTTTACCATACCGAGTCGTGGCGGCTCTAATCTTGGCGGCATGGAATTCCACTGGCAACGCTAACTGATTAAATTGCCGATATCGATTCGATCGTGCGTCGCAAGCTAAGATCTTTGGTGAAGGTGTGTGGTGGTTGATTTGATGGGGCCTGGAGAGGCAAGTTGGTTGTGGGGAACGTGGCTTGAAAGTTGTGGCTTCTGGGGTACTTCCGCTGTGTGGCGCGGGTTTCGAGAAGTGGCGTTAAGGTTAAATTGGCTGGGGGCAAGGCTGGCCGACTCGCTTAAGAATTGCTAGCGGCGGGCGGCGCGAAGACAGAAGGACGTCGCATGCAACCTGGTCGGCAAATTCCTTGCTTACCCTGCAAACTTATGGTTTGCGGCATCTCGACGAACGTCTGTATGGGTTGGAGGCAACAACGCCCTGGCTGGAATCCTGCAAGTCACGGCTCTTTCACACCTGTGTGGAGTTAACAGTTGTTTCCTTATTTTGGGTACTTGATATTGCCGGCCGCAGTGGCCGAGCGGTTCTAGGCGCTTCAGTCTGGAACCGCGTGACCGCTACGGTCGCAGGTTCGAATCCTGATTCGGGCATGGATGTGTGTGATGTCCTTAGGTTAGTTAGGTTTAAGTAGTTCTAAGTTCTAGGGGACTGATGACCTCAGCTGATAAGTCCCATAGTACTCAGAGCCATTTGAACCAACTTGATATTGTTAGGCCGTGTCTGTATTACACTATTGGCCATTCTAATTGCTACACCACGAAGATGACGTGCTACAGACGCGAAATTTAACCGACCGGAAGAAGATGCTGTGATACGCAAATGATTAGCTTTTCAGAGCATTCACACAAGGTTGGCGCCGGTGGCAACACCTACAACGTGGTGACATGAGGAAAGTTTCCAACCGAATTCTCATACACAAACAGCAGTTGACCGGCGTTGCCTGGTGAAACGTTGTTGTGATGCCTCCTGTAAGGACGAGAAATGCGTACCATCACGTTTCCGACTTTGATAAAGGGCGGATTGTAGCCTATCGCGATTGTGGTTTATCGTATCGCGACATTGCTGCTCACGTTGGGTTGGTAGAGATCCAATGACTGTTAGTAGAATATGGAATCGGTGGGTTCAGGAGGGTAATAAGGAACGCCGTGCTGGATCCCAACGGCCTCGTATCACTAGCAGTCGAAATGACAGGCATCTTATACGCATGGCTGTAACGGATCGTGCAGCCACGTCTCGATCCCTGAGTCAACAGATGGGGACGTTTGCAAGACAACAACCATCTGCACGAATAGTTCGACGACGTTTGCAGCATCATGGACTATCAGCTCGGAACCATGGCTGCTGTTACCCTTGACGCTGCATCACAGACAGGAGCGCCTGCGATGGTGTACTCAACGACGAACCTGGGTGCACGAATGGCAGAACGCCATTCTTTCGGATGAATCCAGGTTCTGTTTACAGCATCATGATGGTCGCATCCGTGTTTGGCGACATCGCGGTATCGTGGTGAACGCACATTGCAAGCGTGTATTCGTCATCGCCATATTGGCGTATCACCAGGCGTGATGGTATGGGGTGCCATTGGTTACACGTCTCAGTCACCTATTGTTCGCATTGACGGCACTTTGAACAGGAGATGTTACATTTCAGATGTGTTACGACCCGTGGCTCTACCCTTCATTCGATCCCTGCGAAACCCTACATTTCAGCCGGATAATGCACGACCGCATGTTGCAGGTCCTGTACGGGCCTTTCTGGATACATAAAATGTTCGACTGCTGCCCTGGCCAGAACATTCTCCAGATCTCTCACCAATTGAAAACGTCTGGTCAATGGTGGCCGAGCAACTGGCTCATCACAATACGCCAGTCACTACTCTTGATGAACTGTGGTATCGTCTTGAAGCTGCATGGGCAGCTGTATCTGTACACGCCAACCAAGCTCTGTTTGACTAAATGCCCATGTGTATCAAGGCCGTTATTACGACCAGAGGTGGTTGTTCTGGGTACTGATTTCTCAGGATCTATGCACCCACATTACGTGAAATGTATTAACATGTCAGTGCTAGTATAATATATTTGTCCAATGAATACCCGTTTATCATCTGCATTTCTTGTTGGTGTAGCAATTTTAATGGCCAGTAGTGTAATTGAACCTTATATTTTAACGCGCCTAAGAGTGTTTGAGCACGTGATCATTGGTAATTGTTATTAATTGCAAAAAAATGGCTCTGAGCGCTATGGGACTTAACTTCTGAGGTCATCAAATGGTTCAAATGGCTCTGAGCACTATGGGACTCAACTGCTGAGGTCATTAGTCCCCTAAAACTTAGAACTAGTTAAACCTAAGTAACCTAAGGACATCACAAACAGCCATGCCCGAGGCAGGATTCGAACCTGCGACCGTAGCGGCCTTGCGGTTCCAGACTGCAGCGCCTTTAACCGCACGGCCACTTCGGCCGGCTGAGGTCATCAGTCCCCTAGAACTTAGAACTACTTAAACCTAAATAACCTGAGGACGCCACACACATCAATGCCCGAGGCAGGATTCGAACCTCCGACAGTGGCAGTCGCGCGGTTCCGGACTGGAGCGCCTAGAACCGCTCGGCCACCACGACCGGCTATTAATTGCAGTTTGTGTTCTAAGCCATAAGGCATGCAAGTGTAAGAGTATTCCCTGTGATAGGTTGCGTGAAGGGAAAAAACCGTAACATGATCTGTGCGGGAGGCAAAGTGGTACAGTGTATGTTTGTGTTACTGCATCAGCAGGCGCTGATACGATCACTTGTGAATAGTCGTAATTTTAAGGAGCATTAAATTTAACCTATACTGGTACCCACTTTGCCACTAATTTATATTTTTTACTCTCTGGCCATTCTTGTGTGAAGCTTTATTTGCGCAGATTGCTGTTCCCTCTCCATGTGCGTTGGCAGGCTAGCTTTGGCGGCAAACGACGCGTTCCTGTTTCCGGGGCCCGGAGCAGAGGCGTGTTTGCTTTTTACCGCGGCGGCACTTCCTTAGAGCACGGCGTCTGGGTTGACAGTCTGCCGCCCCTACCAGCCGCTTCGTGGAGGCTCAAGTTAAATTGATCGTTTCATGCGTGCCATGGCGAGTGTCGCTGTTTAAGCGGGAGTCAGTAGTTAGATCTGTTTGGTGAATTTAAAGAGCTCAGGAGGTTAAGGTGTGTTTGCCAAGCCTGAAGTTCTTCCTCATTATACCGGGTGATCAAAAAGTCAGTATAAATTTGAAAACTTAATAAACCACGGAATAATGTAGATAGAGAGGTAAAAATTGACACACATGCTTGGAATGGCAAGGGGATTTTAGAACCAAAAATAAACAAAGTTCACTAAATATCCGACAGATGGTGCTGGACAGCAAAACGTTAGTGACTGTGCATGACAATCGTGTATAAAGGAACTGTAATGAGAGAATCAGATGCGCCTGCAGTCACGGCATGTTGACGTTATCTGAAAAGGCGCTTTTAGTAAGGCTGTATTATCAGAATGGGGAATGTGCTAGTTCATCGTTACTATCCTATTGCCATAGGAAGGGGATTCGAACGGGTAAAGGTCCGTTGACAAATGCAGCTGTGGCGAGAATGATTTCGAAGTTCGAAGCCACGGGTTGTTTAGACGATAGACCCCGTAGTGGCCGACCGAACACAAGGCGTAATGCTGCTGAGACAATTCAGGAAGAGATGGAGACTGTAGCGGGTTCGTCTATGCACGGGGAAGTCAGCGCTCGTGCAGTCGCACGTCGCACCGGCATTCCGTACACTACAGTTTGGTTGGCACTTAGGCGTACCCTCCGATGCTATCCGTCCAAAATCCATCGGCATCATGAACTGTTACCTGGCGATTTAGTGAAGCGGAGGGCATTTGTGGGCGTTTCAAAAGATGGCGGAAGATGACGATTGGTTGATTAACGTGTTGTGGACCGACGAAGCTCATTTCACGCTCCGAGGGTCTGTCAACGCCCACAACTGCTGAATTTGGGCTACTGAAAATTCTAGAACTGTCGTGGAAACTCCATTGCACAACTAGAAAGTCACGGTATGGGTTGGATTTACCACATCTACCGTTATCGGGCCTTTTTTCTTCGAGGAAATGCGTGATTCTGGTTTTGTAACTGCTACCGTGACGGGTGAGAGGTACGCCGATATGTTACAGAATCGCATCATCCCCAGCCTGGCTAATAAACACCTGCTGGAACGTACGATGTTTATGCAGGATGGCGCTCCACCCCATATTGCTAGACGCGTGAAAGATCTCTTGCGCGCGTCGTTTGGTGATGATTGTGTGCTCAGCCGCCACTTTCGTCATGCTTGGCCTCCCAGATCCCCAGACCTCAGTCCGTGTGATTATTGACTTTGGGGTTACCTGAAGTCACAAGTGTATCGTGATCGACCGACATCCCTAGGGATGCTGAAAGACAACATCCGACGCCAATGCCTCACCATAACTCCGGACATGCTTTACAGTGCTGTTCACAACATTATTCCTCAACCACAGCTATTGTTGAGGAATGATGGTGGACATACTTAGAATTTCCTGTAAAGAACATCATCTTTGCTTTGTCTTACTTTGTTATGCTAATTATTGCTATTCTGATCACATGGAGCGCCATCTGTCGGATATATTTTGAACTTCTGTATTTTTTTGGTTTTAATAAAACCCTATGTCATTCCAAGCATGTGCGTCAATGTGTACCTCTCTATCTACATTATAGCGTGATTTATTCAGTTTTCAAATTTATAGTGACTTTTTGATCACCCAGTGCTTCTGTAACTATTCGTATAAAGCAGGCACTGTTATTACTACTTCTCAGCGCGTTAAGTTTGTGGCTTGTTACTTATAAATATAAACTGCCATACCTTATCTTGGCCGGCCAGTGTGGCCGAGCGGTTCTAGGCGCTGCAGTGTGGAACCGCGCGACCGCTACGGTCGCAGGTTCGAATCCTGCCTCGGGCATGGATGTGTGTGATGTCCTTAGTTAGGTTTAAGTAGTTCTAAGTTCTAGGAGACTGATGACCTCAGAAGTTAAGTCCGATAGTGCTCAGAGCCTTTTGAACCATTTGAATCTTATCTTGATCCACAGTCATTAGCTACTACACTTGCTGTGAAATTTGGCTGCTGTGATACATGTCTGATGTAGCTCTCAGCTTACTTTGAATTTTTGGCAATTGTATAGTTATTAAAGGTTGTATCAAAGTTTCTACTGGTGTATTTCAAATTTATCTTGAATTTTGGGCAATTGTATGTTTATTAAAGGTTGTTGTTAATGTTTGGATGAAATATACGGGTGGGCATTTTTGTTTAAATTTTATACCCTCACAGTTGGTCTGTTTGAGGGACTGTGTATTTTAGTGCTCAAGGGATTTTATTATTATGGGTTACGCTTTGCTAAGTGGCTTTCCAACAGCTACAATCAGTGGCGTGTCTTGTGATCATTCCCGTATTTGAATGAATGCTGTCCAAATGTGTAACGTTTACCTAAGCTTGGAATTTGTTAGTACTTTTAACAGTTGTTATTGTAATTCATCTGGTTGATAAAATTGCTTGTTGAACTGCTTGCAGCCGAGCCCAGTTGGTGTGACTTTTCTTGTTTTTGGGAACTTTGTACTTTCGATTTTCATGTCCTGCTCTTAATCATGCAATTGTTAAAGCTGTTTTTTTTAATGATTTGGGCCATTTCAATTTTTGGTGCGAATTCTGATTCTCTTAATAAGTTTTTAAGTTGTAATGTTAATTTTGTTGTTAAGTAGTTGGTTGGTTGGTTGGTTGGTTTGGGGAAGGAGACCAGACAGCGTGGTCATCGGTCTCATCGGATTAGGGAAGGACGGGGAAGGAAGTCGGCCGTGCCCTTTCAGAGGAACCATCCCGACATTTGCCTGGAGTGATTTAGGAAAATCACGGAAAACCTAAATCAGGACGGCCGGACGCGGGATTGAACCGTCGTCCTTCCGAATGCGAGTCCAGTGTGTGTTAAGTAGTAAAGTGTATTACATGAACCAACAAATTACAAATATGTGAGTCCTCATTCCATGTTTTTCCATTAAAGTTGTCCCAAACCTAGTTGTGAGGTATTACATACACGGTGACTTCTGAAAGGTTTGCGCTAGGACGTTAAAACTGCGCGGTTGGCTGGAGGCACGATGCGAATTAGTATGCGCTGTATGGTTTGGTTTAGCGATGAAGCCCACTTTCATTTGGATGGGTTCGCCAATAAGCAAAACTGGCGCATTTGGGTGACTGAGAACACCCATTTCGCAATCGAGAAGTCTGTTCACCCATTCCTTAATGGCACGTTGACTACCAAACGGTACATGAAGGCTTTGGAAAATGATTTCTTCCCCATTATCCAAAGTGACCCTGATTGCGACAAGATGTGGTTCTTGCAAGACGGAGCTCGACTCCATCGATGCGGAAGAGTACTTCATGTCTCGGAGGAGAACTGCATTCTGTCTCTTGGGTACCCGGAGACCACTGGCATGGGCCTCTATTGACCGCTATATTCTCCGGATCTGAACACAAGCGATTCCATTATGTGGGGCCAAGGTGTACAGCAATAACCCTAAAACAACTGCTGAGCTGAAAACAGCGATTCACGAGGTCATCGACAGCATCGAAGTTCCGACACTTCAACGGGCCATGCAGAATTTCGCCATTCGTCTGCGCCACATAATCGCCAATGATGGCAGGCATATCGAACGTGTCATAACCTAAATCCGAATATCTGTATCAACGATTACATGTTGAACAAAGTGTGTGCACGCCGTAGTTTGAGACTAGTCTATGGTTTTTTTTCCAAATGCTTCAATAATTGTTACGCTGTACCTAGAAACCTGTAGTTTCATATTAACGGAATCTTCCGTCAGTTCTTGGTAGAACAACATTATAATAAATGAAAAGCACCAGTTTGCTTTTGTTCTACTATATTACTTTTTTTGTAAACCGGTTTTCAGCTTACAGTACCATCTTCAGTCATTTACTGATTATTATCACAAAAGAAGTTAAATGTTAGCAGACAACATTGGAAGAGAAGTAACACATCTAGACTGATGTAGAAACATACAGTAAGTAACATCTTTCCAATGAAAAAGTAAAAACTGAACTGTACATGAATAACAATGGAGTAGACAGGAAAACCTTTAGCACAAAATAGGAATAGCATGCCTACATAACAGTTTCTATTAATAAACAAAACTAATAAAATAAAATAAAATAAAATTAGTACTAGACAAGGCTTCATCAGGAGGTATGAAACATGGAGAGTGATACACAAACCAATTAAAAAAAGAGACAGTTACCAATGTAAATACAGAATACATAAGGCAATTAAGCAATATCAATAAGATAAATAGAAATAAATAAGTGCAGGAAAATAGAGGTGCTTGTGGGAACCTACAGTCTAAGAGTGTGGTGGTACTGCATTTTAACATTAACATTATAACCAAAGCAGTGGTTGTGTAACAGTTTTCATTAAATAAATGAGCAAAGTCAAATATGAACAGTATTTGAGACAACTACAAGGGGTGTTAAACATGGACAGTAATACAAGTACCAGTTAAAAGAAAGCCTTAACTATTGAAACTACAGTCTACGTGGAATACAAAGACAACTTAAACAAAACAAAACAACTTAATGAATACAGGAAAATGGGAATATGTAGGAAGAGAGTGTGTGGGAAGTAATGAACAACAAAGATGGTTATATGAAGTTTAGGAGAGGGGAAGTGTTGAGCTGTGTCTGGTCATTTAGGATGAGATCTGGACTGTGAGCAAGATGTTTGTTAATTTCCAGGGCTTCCAGCAGGTTGAGTTTATGGCCTTTGTTTGCTAAGTGAAGTACATGGGACACTGGCTGGTAATTGTGACCCTCACTCAGTACATGCTCAGCAAATGCAGAGTCTGAATTCTGCAACCTCCAGCTGCATTCATGTTCAGCCAGCCTAGTTGATATGTCTCTGCCTGACTGACCAATGTAAAATTTGTCATAATCAGAACAGGTGATTTTGTATACGCCACTGTTGGCTAATAACTGTATCTTGTCTTTGCTATTAAAAACACACTGGGCTGTCGTGTTCCTGACATAGTAGGAAACCATATACTTGCAGGATTTCAGTGCTTTGGCTACAATCTGTGATACCTGACCTAGAAATGGTAGTGTACACCATTTCTTACAGACAGTGGATGGGGAAGCAGGTGGGGCATAGAGGAGGTGTATAATTTTTCTTTTTTGTTTCCTGTGCAAGATGTGGTCAATAAGAACTGGATTGTAACCATTGTCTGGGGCAATGAATTTTATTGTATCCAACTGTGCTTTAAAATAGATATGAGACGGTGTACCATTGAGTGGAAAGCTGCATGTTTGTGAGCTATGGGGTGTTGTGAGCAAGAAGGTATTACTGTGTCTGTAGTTGTTGTTTTTCTGTTAATTTTTAAACAATGATTGTGTGTGTACTGATGTCAACGGTGAGATCTAAGAAGTTTATGGATTTGTAGCCCGTAGTTACAGGTAGTGGTTGGTTGGAGAGTAAGGCAAATGCCCTTGGCAGTAACTTCATGACCAATGAAGGTGATGCTAGTGCGGCGAAGTTGAGTTTTATCATGATTAATTACGACACCATTATAAGCGAGGACATATGCACGTTTATTACTATAAGAGGAAAAGATAAGGATGTCGCCCACATATGCATAACAGAATGGCAGCAGGAAAAGTAAGGAATCTATAAAGCGTTGCCAGGTTTGGGCGGCATTTCAGTCCATAAGGCATGAAACGATTTTAAAAAAGCCAGATGTTATAACGATGGCCGTTTTGGGGATGTCATCAGCATAAATAGATATTTCATGGTAAGCCTTGCGGCAGTATTTGAGGCTAAACACATGCATGCCATGCAACTGTTGAATGAAATCTTGGATGTGTGGAATGAGATAATTGTCAATTGTCGTGCACATTTCAGTTTACTGTAGTCTTCACATAACCAGAAGGTACCGCCTTTTTTAGGTACCAAGTGGACAGGTGAAACCAGTTACTGGAGGAGGAGCAGACTATACCTGCATTTAACAATTCCTGCACAGTGGCCTTACCGGGGCTCAGTTTGTTAGCTGTCAGGCACTTTGCCTTCTGATGGTTTGGAGGGCCTTCAGTGGTCATTAACCTATGACAGGTATCATTTGACATAGCCACGAGGCATGAAGAGAGGAAGGAGGTGTCGCACACTACAAGAAGATTCATTGACCTACCGAGTCTGCACAACGGCGTGAGTGTGTCGTCGGCTAAAGATGCAGTGGGTGGTGTCGCAATGGGAAGAGCATTGACAACATGTCAGTTTGTTCGAAGCATCCATGACTAGCTGAAAGTGTGTTTGGTGTTGGTGCGAAGGGAGTCGATGTGACGACGTTGGAGTATGAGCTCAACAAGGGAGTTGGCCAGTTGATCTCAGATGATGGATGATAGAGCATGTCACAGTCAAACATGGGGGCTGTAGCCAGCTGAGCAAAGGAACCTGGTATGCATGTGCCAGAAGTACAACGCAATAGTGCAGCAGACTCGATGTCTGGCAAGAGGCCAAAGTGCTTAAGGAAGTCAGTTCGAGGACTGGACTCTCGATGTCCGCCACGTGGAAGGTCCATAGAAACTGAAGATCAGGGGTGAGCTGAAGCTGTAGCACGGCTGCACCATGGACTCTGATGTCTGAATTATTAGCTGCACTAAGTCTACCAGGTGAGGGTAGGATGCTCGATAGGGCCAACGCTGGCGGAATAACGCATACATCTGCACCGGTGCCAATCAGGAAGCACATGTTGGTTGAACTGTCTTGCACGTAGGGGCGTCCAGATGCAATATGATTGTTGTGTGATGATTGTATGATGACCTGGAGAAGAAGCACGGACGTGACGCCTACTGTGACCCACGCGGCAAGATTTCCTTCAACAAAGGGGTCGGTAATTACTAGCAGCATGGAACCAACACAGCAGGTAGGCAGGATGGGGAAGTTCCGACTCCCGCCGCCGTGCTGGGAGCCGTCGAGAGTAGATGAGAAGTAGGAGGCAGGAAGTCCAGGTAGTGCCGCTGGTCTGCCGTTGGGTGGCTTCATTGTTCCGTTGTGTGATTCGCAAGATCTCACGCGACCTACTCCGGGCAGGGAGGAGAAGGGTTAACCACTTCCGAAGCAGAATTGCCAATGTAGGAAGCAGAATCCGCTCTTGCAGAACTGACAAGCTGATACTGTCACATGACTTGATGCACATGATTAGCGTGTTGAAATTTCCATTCCCGTGCTTCTGCAGACAAAGATAAGAGCTGTAGCTGGATGTTGTATGGAGCTTGACGATCCAAATATCCCACAAGGCAGTGTCTAGCAGGACGTTAGGATCAACAAGTAGGTGACGCCTCCTCCAGTGAAAGAGTAAGGCGCTCGATGACGATCTGCCTTTTGTTGAGGTGTCTGTGAGGAGGAGGCGGGATCAGGATTATATTGCTGGTAAGTTCCAGGTAGGAGTGTAATTCTCCATTGCATACAAAGCATGCACCGTCACTAGTGGTGCCACTAACGTACAGAACAGAGTAACAGAAGAAATATTGAATTTAATTGATGAAAGGAGAAAATATAAAAATGCACTAAATGAAGCAGGCAAAAAGGAATACAGACGTCTCAAAAATCAGATCGACAGGAAGTGCAAAATGGCTAAGCAGGGATGGCTAGAGGACAAATGTAAGGATGTAGAGGCTTATCTCACTAGGGGTAAGATAGATACTGCCTGCAGGAAAATTAAAGAGACCTTTGGAGATAAGAGAACCACTTGTATGAATATCAAAAGCTCAGATGGAAACCAAGTTGTAAGCAAAGAAGGGAAAGCAGAAATGCGGAAGGAGTATATAGAGGGTTTATACAAGGGCGATGTACTTGAGGACAATATTATGGAAATGGAAGAGGATGTAGATGAAGATGTAATGGGAGATACGATACTGCGTGAAGAGTTTGACAGAGCACTGAAAGACCTGAGTCGAAACAAGGCCCCCGGAGTAGACAACATTCCATTGGAACTACTGACGGCCTTGGGACAGCCAATCCTGACAAAACTCTACCATCTGGTGAGCAAGATGTATGAGACAGGCGAAATACCCTCAGACTTCAAGAAGAATATAATAATTCCAATCCCAAAGAGAGCAGGTGTTGACAGATGTAAAAATTACCGAACTATCAGTTTAATAAGTCACAGCTGCAAAATACTAACGCGAATTCTTTACAGACGAATGGAAAAACTAGTAGAAGCCGACCTCGGGGAAGATCAGTTTGGATTCCGTAGAAATGTTGGAACACGTGAGGCAATACTGACCCTACGACTTATCTTAGAAGCTAGATTAAGGAAGGGCAAAACCACGTTTCTAGCATTTGTAGACTTAGAGAAGGCTTTTGACAATGTTGACTGGAATACTCTCTTTCAAATTCTGAAGATGGCAGGGGTAAAATACAGGGAGCAAAAGGCTAATTACAATTTGTACAGAAACCAGATGGCAGTTACAAGAGTCGAGGGACATGAAAGGGAAGCAGTGGTTGGGAAGGGAGTGAGACAGGGTTGTAGCCTCTCCCCAATGTTATTCAATCTGTATATTGAGCAAGCAATAAAGGAAACAAAAGAAAAATTCGGAGTAGGTATTAAAATCCATGAAGAAGAAATAAAAACTTTGAGGTTCGCCGATGACATCGTAATTCTGTCAGAGACAGCAAAGGACTTGGAAGAGCAGTTGAACGGAATGGATATTGTCTTGAAAGGAGGATATAAGATGAACATCAACAAAAGCAAAACGAGGATAATGGGATGTAGTCGAATTAAGTCGGGTGATGCTGAGGGAATTAGATCAGGAAATGAGACACTTAAAGTAGTAAAGGAGTTTTGCTATTTGGAGAGCAAAATAACTGATGATGGTCGAAGTAGAGAGGATATAAAATGTAGACTGGCAATGGCAAGGAAAGCGCTTCTCAAGAAGAGAAATTTGTTAACATCGAGTATAGATTTAAGTGTCAGGAAGTCGTTTCTGAAAGTATTTGTATGAAGTGTAGTATACGGACGTATGGAAGTGAAACATGGACGATAAATAGTTTGGACAAGAAGATAATAGAAGCTTTCGAAATGTGGTGCTACAGAAGAATGCTGAAGATTAGATGGGTAGATCACATAACTAATGAGGAAGTATTGAATAGGATTGGGGAGAAGAGAAGTTTGTGGCATAACTTGTCCAGAAGAAGGGATCGGTTGGTAGGACATGTTCTGAGACATCAAGGGATCACCAATTTAGTATTGGAGGGCAGCGTGGAGGGTAAAAATCGTAGAGGGAGACCAAGAGATGACTACACTAAACAGATTCAGAAGGATGTAGGTTGCAGTAGGTACTGGGAGATGAAGCTTGCACAGGATAGAGTAGCATGGAGAGCTGCATCAAACCAGTCTCAGGACTGAAGACCACAACAACAACAACAACAACAGCAGAGTCCATCCAGGCGAATCATGGGAGAGATCTAGCCTTGTCGAGGGGAGGCAGCTCGGGTAAATGGCCAGGGGCGGGGGGGGGGGGGGGGGAGGGGTACGACGACGACTACGAGGGGAGAGTGGCCTGACGCAATGGCTGAGTGCGATAGCGGTACGGTGCCAGACGTCTCGTCATAGTGGTGGGGGGTGGGGAGGGGGGAGGAGGGGGGGGACTTGAGGGACGTCAGACATCGCGGCTTATGTGGTTGGCACGGGTGATGCGGATGCGAAAGCAGATGACTCGGAGCACTCGACCATCGCGGTAGGAACGGCCATTGCCACCATGTCTTAAAAGAGTCTGGAATGCTCGAACTGAGTGAATGGGGTTCATTGCCCGAAGGCCAAAAAAACGACGCAAGTTGTGAGCTGAAGGGTAGATGCTTGCGTGAGGGGCGGCAGAACCCAAGCAGGGTAAGTGAAGGCGGTGTGGAAAGCGGTGTTCGACGTACTTGTAGCCACACGCTATACTGCACTCGAATATAGCGTTGATGTATGATACGATGAGGAAGCACTGGTGGTGTAAAATGTTGTTCACAATGGACGGCGATAATTACTGAGGGAAGTCAACACGACGCGGAAATGCACAATAACGGGATCACCACTGTGGGTACTCCAGTGATACGTCGTAGAAGAAAATACTAGAGACACAATTTTGAATTATGTACAGTTTATTCACGGCGTCTTTACACAATGCTCGTGGTGAATGGCGAGCATGACATAAGAAACATGCCTGACAAGAACACACACCGTAAAACAAGTCAAAAAATTTCGTCCTCACAGAAGAAGTAGTCTACTCGTACCGAGTCGACTGCCGCCACAATTCCTAGAATTTTAAAAAGGACTAAAGGATATTTGTATAGGATCTTGTTTTTCATACGCTCAAATATTTGACAAAAATACCAGTTTGGCAGGAAACATTTAGTTTCCTGATGATACCCCAACAATATGCGTGTAATGGAAAGGAAATTTGTGATACGGTCTTATGGGAGCAAACTGCTGAGGTCATCGACTCTTAAGCTTACACTTCTTAACCTACTTAAACTAACGTACGGTAAGGACAACACACACACTCATGCCTGAGGGAGGACTCGAACCTCCGACGAGCGCGTGTAGTATTTTTTACGTTTTATATGAATTGACATCCGTTTCTATCCATAGTGTCCGTTTAGATAATATAAACGCTTATGTTTTATGATTTTTGCTTAATCTGTGATACAAAAAAGAACAGATTTTTGTTGTTTACTACAGACAAACTATGAAAGAAGTGAACGCATTGCGCATGTAGCCGGATAGAGGATGGTTCAGTTTTTATGTTCACACAGACACTATACTGTACGCTCAACATTAGCACCACGCGTTGTTCGAGAAACATCGAAACATTAGTCCATTTCATTCCACACACGAATCAACGGGATCATGTTTATTAAACCGACAATTCAACAGTTCGATTTCTCAGACTTTGGAGAGTAGCAGCCACAGGTGGCACAAACACACTGCCATTTATGTGTTCCCACAGAATCGACGGCGGAATGCACTTAGCACTGGAACATAGACAAATGTAATGTATTGCGAATACATAGAAAGAAGGATCCTTTATTGTATGATTATATGATAGCGGAACAAACACTGGTAGCAGTTACTTCTGTAAAATATCTGGGAGTATGCGTGCGGAACGATTTGAAGTGGAATGATCATATAAAATTAATTGTTGGTAAGGCGGGTACCAGGTTGAGATTCATTGGGAGAGTCCTTAGAAAATGTAGCCCATCAACAAAGGAGGTGGCTTACAAAACACTCGTTCGACCTATGCTTGAGTATTGCTCATCAGAGTGGGATCCGTACCAGATCGGGTTGACGGAGGAGATAGAGAAGATCCAAAGAAGAGCGGCGCGTTTCGTCACAGGGTTATTTGGTAACCGTGATAGCGTTACGGAGATGTTTAACAAACTGAAGTGGCAGACTCTGTAAGAGAGGCGCTCTGCATCACGGTGTAGCTTGCTGTCCAGGTTTCGAGAGGGTGCGTTTCTGGATGAGGTATCGAATATATTGCTCCTCCCTACTTATACCTCCCGAGGAGATCACGAATGTAAAATTAGAGAGATTAGAGCGCGCACGGAGGCTTTCAGACAGTCATTCTTCCCGCGAACCATACGTGACTGGAACAGGAATGGGAGGTAATGACAGTGGCACGTAAAGTGCCCTCCACCACACACCGTTGGGTGGCTTGCGGAGTATAAATGTAGATGTAGATGAACAATGGATTGACTTCGCACAAATTCCAACACATAAAATTAGTTCTCTTGTGAGGTAGTCGCCATGTTACTAAAAACAAACAACAGCACGGCTGTGCCATAATTTTGAACGTTCCTCATTCTAGTGACGTGCGCAATGTGGTTCTTTTATATTTTTTCTGAAAAAAACAACAGAAATCTCTTGTTTCTTTTTAAATCACCCGATATTATAAAATGTTGGTTATACAGAAAAGTCATTTAATGCGTTAAATATTATCATCTGACATCTCAAAATCTACGTAATTTTCCTACTTTCAGATCTGAGGACAAACGTAATTTTAGAGATAGATGTAAACTAATCAGCCAGAACATTATGACCACCGACCTACTGTTGATATAAACCCGTCCGCGCGATAAGAGTCACCTGGCGTGCAATGATTGCACACGAACAAAAAGAAAAATTGGAAATTTGTGATAAGGTCTTATCGGACCATACTGCTGAGGTCATCGGTCCCTAAGCCTACACACTACTTAATCTAACTTAAACTAACTTACGATATGGACAACACACACACCCATGCCCAAGCGAGGACTCGAACCTCCGACGTGGGGAGCCGCACGGACCGTGACAAGGCGCCCTAGACCGGGTGGCTATCCCGCGACACACGAACAGTGTATGTAGTGAGCGTGCTGTCCGTGTGTAGAGTGGAGAAGGCCCGCGATCTACACTCCTGGAAATGGAAAAAAGAACACATTGACACCGGTGTGTCAGACCCACCATACTTGCTCCGGACACTGCGAGAGGGCTGAACAAGCAATGATCATACGCACGGCACAGCGGACACACCAGGAACCGCGGTGTTGGCCGTCGAATGGCGCTAGCTGCGCAGCATTTGTGCACCGCCGCCGTCAGTGTCAGCCAGTTTGCCGTGGCATACGGAGCTCCATCGCAGTCTTTAACACTGGTAGCATGCCGCGACAGCGTGGACGTGAACCGTATGTGCAGTTGACGGACTTTGAGCGAGGGCGTATAGTGGGCATGCGGGAGGCCGGGTGGACGTACCGCCGAATTGCTCAACACGTGGGGCGTGAGGTCTCCACAGTACATCGATGTTGTCGCCAGTGGTCGGCGGAAGGTGCACGTGCCCGTCGACCTGGGACCGGACCGCAGCGACGCACGGATGCACGCCAAGACCGTAGGATCCTACGCAGTGCCGTAGGGGACCGCACCGCCACTTCCCAGCAAATTAGGGACACTGTTGCTCCTGGGGTATCGGCGAGGACCATTCGCAACCGTCTCCATGAAGCTGGGCTACGGTCCCGCACACCGTTAGGCCGTCTTCCGCTCACGCCCCAACATCGTGCAGCCCGCCTCCAGTGGTGTCGCGACAGGCGTGAATGGAGGGACGAATGGAGACGTGTCGTCTTCAGCGATGAGAGTCGCTTCTGCCTTGGTGCCAATGATGGTCGTATGCGTGTTTGGCGCCGTGCAGGTGAGCGCCACAATCAGGACTGCATACGACCGAGGCACACAGGGCTAACACCCGGCATCATGGTGTGGGGAGCGATCTCCTACACTGGCGTACACCACTGGTGATCGTCGAGGGGACACTGAATAGTGCACGGTTCATCCAAACCGTCATCGAACCCATCGTTCTACCATTCCTAGACCGGCAAGGGAACTTGCTGTTCCAACAGGACAATGCGCGTCCGCATGTATCCCGTGCCACCCAACGTGCTCTAGAAGGTGTAAGTCAACTACCCTGGCCAGCAAGATCTCCGGATCTGTCCCCCATTGAGCATGTTTGGGACTGGATGAAGTGTCGTCTCACGCGGTCTGCACGTCCAGCACGAACACTGGTCCAACTGAGGCGCCAGGTGGAAATGGCATGGCAAGCCGTTCCACAGGACTACATCCAGCATCTCTACGATCGTCTCCATGGGAGAATAGCAGCCTGCATTGCTGCGAAAGGTGGATATACACTGTACTAGTGCCGACATTGTGCATGCTCTGTTGCCTGTGTCTGTGTGCCTGTGGTTCTGTCAGTGTGATCATGTGATGTATCTGACCCCAGGAATGTGTCAATAAAGTTTCCCCTTCCTGGGACAATGAATTCACGGTGTTCTTATTTCAATTTCCAGGAGTGTATATTACTTTGACCGAGGGCAGATTGTGATGGCCCGGAGGTTCGACACGAATGTTTCGGAAACGGCACGACTTGTCGTGTGTTCGATGAGTGCTGCGGTGAGTTGTCTTCAACACGAGGCGAAACCAAGGTGAAACCACGTCCAGACGATGTGGGGTTGGTCGGCCACCCCTCACTACGGCTGTCGGATTTCGTACGCTGCGAACCCTGGTAAAACAGTACAGGTGGCAAACTGTGGTGGAACCAAAAGCAGAGTACAAGTGTGTCTGAACATACAGTGCACCAAACACTCCTAACAATGAACCTCCGCAGCCGATGATCCATGCATATTCCAATATTAACACCATGACATTGGCAACTACACTGAAATGAGCACGTCACCATCGGCACAGGACGTTGACGCTGTGGCAAAGCGTTGCATGGTGTGATGAATCCCGATACCTCCTTCACTATGTCGACGGGAGAGCGCGGATCAGTCATTTTCCAGGGTAACAGCTCCTTGACACCTGTACTGCTGGACGGAGACAAGCTGGCAGCGGCTCCATTATGCTCTGGGGAACTTTCATGTGGACATCCACGGGCCCAGTGGACAATATCGGCCAAGGATTGTCGTACACTGGTTGCAAGCCAGATATATCCGTTTGTGAGGATCATATTTCCCGACGGTAGTGACGTTTTTTTAGCAAGATAAAGCACCATTTCACAAGGCCAGAAGTGTGATGGAGTGGTTCGAGGAACACAGTGGCGAGTTCCAGTTGATGTGCTGGCCCCCAAATCACCAGATCTGAACCTGATCGAACACTTCTGGGATGTGATTGAGCGTGGCGTCAATCCCCCCCCCCCTTTCCCGGAATTTACAGGAATTAGGTAACTTGTGTGTGCAAATGTGACGCCAGCTCCCTCCAGCAACCTACCAAGACATCAATGCTTCCATGCCACCGCTTCGCCGCTGTTATCCCTGCCAAAGGTGGACATACCGGCTATTAGTTCGGTGGTCATCGTTTTCTGGCTGATGAGTGTATACGGTGCAGTGACCTTTACCGTTCAATTCGTAATATTTATGCACAAATAAATGCTCTGAAACATGAAATACTTCGCATCAGCTTGATAAAGATTTCTTCCTGTAAATTCACAGCCTTAATCCGAAAATATGTTTTGTGTGTGTTTTTAAGAAAACTTCACCTGTGAAATGAAATATTACTTCCGTTTTCAGATCTTTCGGGGCAACCAGAGGCTGCACAAGATTTCATCAATGTAATAGAGAACTCTTTGATGAAAATACTATTAAGATAAGTTTAACAATCTTCCAGAAGACCTCTAGAAATGGATGACTCCACCAGTCAGCTGGTCGAGATTTTCGTTTTAATACAAAGACGCAGTGGGTGGTTTGTAGTATCTAAGGTCTAAGATGAAGCGGTATGCACCCCAGCCCCCACTCTTCGCCTCCCTTATTCTTTGCACTACAATCGTGTCCTTACTCGACAGTTCAGTCTGATCGTCTGTCATTACAGCACGTGCTTCAAAATTGAGAGGTCACGTTATCGAATCCCTGTCGGTGCACGTATTTTTCAGTCTGCCTCTTAACAGAGCGTTCATCTACCAGTGTCGTGCTGATTCGCCAGAAACAAAACTGTAGATTCCTTGACTAACTGGGATGGAAAGACACGCAAATTACCGAAATGGGTTCCTGTTAAAATGGTTCAAATGGCTCTGAGCACTATGGGACTCAACTTCTGAGGTCATTAGTCCCCTAGAACTTAGAACTAGTTAAACCTAACTAACCTAAGGACATCACAAACATCCATGCCCGAGGCAGGATTCGAACCTGCGACCGTAGCGGTCTTGCGGTTCCAGACTGCAGCGCCTTTAACCGCACGGCCACTTCGGCCGGCTCCTGTTAAAAGACCTGCAGCAGACGATTGAGTCACACTAAATTATTATTATTTCTCTTTCCTGTCTCAGACGTTATGTCTGGTTAAAAATGGAAGTGACGCGGACTTTGATCAAGCGTGACTTCCTTTTAACTGTACGGTATATGTTATATTGCATTTAGGAACTTTCGGGTAATTGAACATGTGTCAATAATTGCAGATTTCTGTAGTTGTATATATACGTTTGGATGTAGCTGTATTGCCTTGATGTATTTGTGGATATTGTGTGGTATGACTCCTGTAGTTGATAGTATAATTGGTATGATGTGAACTTTATCCTGATGCCACATGTCTTTGACTTCCTCAGCCAATTGGATGTATTTTTCAATTTTCTCCTGTTTTCTTCTGTATATTTGTTGTATTGGGTATGGATATTTCGATTAGTTGTGTTAATTTCTTCTTTTTATTGGTGAGTATGATGTCAGGTTTGTTATGTGGTGTTGTTTTATCTGTTATAATGGTTCTGTTCCAGTATAATTTGTATTCATCATTCTCCAGTACATTTTGTGGTGCATACATGTATGTGCGAACGTGTTGTTTTATTAGTTTAGGTTGTACGGCAAGTTGTTGATTTTTGCTACATTGTCATGTCTTCTGGGTATTGTGTATTTGCTATTATTGTACATCCGTTTGTGATGTGATCTACTGTTTCAATTGTTGTTTGCGAAGTCTGCATTTATCTGTTGTGGTATTGGGATCTTTAATAATATGCTTGCTGTAATATCTGGTGTTTATTGTTAGATCCTGTATTGCAATCATGAATCCTTCCGTCTCACTGTATATATTGCCTTTTCTTAGCCATGTATTGGATGCGTCTTGATCGATGTGTGGCTGTGTTAGATGATATGGGTGCTTGCCATGTAGTGTTTTCTTTTTCCCATTTACTTTCTTCGTATCTGTTGAGTTGTAGAAGCGGTTATGAAATTGCAATGGTGTAGCCGATGTATTTATATGAGCGTTTGCTTTGTGTATTTTGCTAGTTTCTGGTCGTTCTAGAAAGAATTTTCTTAAATTGTCTACCTGTCCATAATGTAGGTTTTTTATGTCGATTAATCCCCTTCCTCCTTCCTTTGTGCTTAATGTGAATCTTTCTGTTGCTGAATGTATGTGATGTATTCTATATTTGTGGCATTGTGATCGTGTAAGTGTATTGAGTGCTTCTAGGTCTGTGTTACTCCATTTCACTACTCCAAATGAGTAGGTCAATATTGGTATAGCATAGGTATTTATAGCTTTTGTCTTGTTTCTTGCTGTCAATTCTGTTTTCAGTATTTTTGTTAGTCTTTGTCTATATTTTTCTTTTAGTTCTTCTTTAATATTTGTATTATCCCTTCCTATTTTTTGTCTGCATGCTAGATATTTATAGGCATCTGTTTTTTCCATCGCTTCTATGCAGTCATTGTGGTTATCCAATATGTAATCTTCTTGTTTAGTGTGTTTTCCCTTGACTATGCTATATATTTATATCATTGCTGAATACTTCTGTTCTGTATCTTTAGTAATTCGTTGAGTTGCTGATTTGTTGCTGCCAGAAGTTTTAGATCATCCATGTATAGCAAATGTGTGATTTTGTGTGGGTATATTCCAGTAATATTGTATCCATAATTTGTATTATTTAGCATGTTGGATAGTGGGTTCAGAGCAAGACAGAACCAGAAAGAACTTAATGAGTCTCCTTGGTATATTCCACGCTTAATCTGTATTGGCTGTGATGTGATATTATTTGAATTTGTTTGGATATTAAGTGTGGTTTTCCAATTTTTCATTACTATGTTTAGGAACTGTATCAGTTTAGGATCTACTTTGCATATTTCCAATATTTGTAGTAACCATGAGTAGGGTACACTATCAAAAGCTTTTCGGTAATCAATGTATGCGTAGTGTAGCGACCTTTGTTTAGTTTTAGCTTGATATGTCACCTCTGCATCTATTAACAGTTGCTCTTTACATCCTCGTGCTCCTTCGCAACAGCCTTTTTGTTCTTCATTTATAATTTTGTTCTGTGTTGTATGTGTCATTAATTTCTGTGTAATGACTAAAGTTAATATTTTGTATATTGTTGGTAGGCATATTATGGGGCGACATTTTGCTGGGTTTGCTGTGTCTGCTTGATCTTTAGGTTTCAGATAAGTTATTCCATGTGTAAGTGTATCAGGGAATGTGTATGGGTCTGCAATGTAACTGTTAAATAATTTAGTTAGATGTGAATGTGTTGAGGTGAATTTCTTTAGCCAGAAAGTTTCTATTTTATCTTTTCCAGGGGCTTTCCAATTGTGTGTAGAATTAATTGCTCGGATGACTTCATGTTGCAAAATTATCACTTCAGGCATTTGTGGTATCATCTTGTATGTGTCTGTTTCTGCTTGTATCCACCGTGCATGCCTGTTATGTTGCACTGGGTTTGACCATATGTTGCTCCAGCAGTGTTCCATGTCTGTTATGTTTGGTGGGTTGTCTATTTTAATGTGTGTGTTATCTATTGTCTGATAAAATTTCTTTTGGTTTGTGTTGAATGTTTGGTTTTGTTTCCTTCTATTTTCACTTTTTTTGTATCTTCTAAGTCGTTTGGCCAATGCTTGTAATTTCTGCTTCTTTTCATCTAATTGCTCTATCGCTTCTTGTTGTGATATTTTACCTAACCTTTTTCGTTTTTTGTCTGATATTTCATTTCTTATAAATTGTGTTAGCTGTCCGATGTCTTTTTTCAGTTTTTCTTTTCTGATCTGTAGCTTGTGTTGCCATGCTGGTTTTGTGGGTTTCTTCTGTGTGTTGGTTTGTTCTGATCTCTGCCTAGTGTGTATATTTAGTGTAGTGAGTGCTCCTATATAAACCAGTAGTTGTAACTCTTCCATAGTTGTATTTTCATTTATTTTGTTGTGTATGAGTGTGTTGATAGTTGTTATTGTTGTTTCGACTTGTGGGTTATTTGGTGGTCTATGAAGAATGGTCTAATGTCTGTATTTGTGTCTTTGTATTCTATATATGTTAGCTGAAATTTTTCTTCTATATCTAACATGTGTGTCACTTCATGTTCTATTTGTGCTTGTTCTGGTGGCTGTCTTAAGATTTCGTTTTCCTCTGATTGTTTAATTGATGCATGCTGTTCTTTGTTTGATTGCTCTGGGATGTTTGAGTCCATTGCTGTATTTTCTTCTTCTTCTGATTGCACATTATTTTGTTCCAGTATTTGTTGTACTTGTTGTTTGATGTTTTCTAATTCTGACTGGGGTATCCTGTTATTTTTGATTATTACACGGATCTGATCAGCTAGTCGTTGTTCTGTTAAAAATTTTAATTTGGGTATCTGGTAATAAATGTTGTGTATACTTGTGATCTGTATCCAGTTGTGTAGGTTCTTAAGTTTGTTGCTTGGTAATAACAGAACATGAGGTGTCGGTTAACTTCATCTGACCATCTCATCCTCTGTCTTTGTTTTCTTTTTAGAGAGGTTGCAGGAAGCATATTCTGCAAAACACTTCTATTTGGATTTAAATCATTTTCCGTGTGGCTAGCAGTGTCGTTACCATTGTGGACGGGCATAGGGTTCAAGCGTCGTTCCCGATCATGACAGTGCTTGTCCGAGGCTTCATTAGTTCTGTCCTGAACCAACTAATCAGGCAATGTGAACCGTAGACCAGCAATAGCGTGTTGATACCTCACAGAGCAAGCACGGAAACTGATCGTGACAACTGCCTTCATGGGGCAGCCACGACAGCTTGTTAATAACGTCATTAAATCAACTGACGATGAGAAAGATAGAGTAGCCGGTACTTACAGACAAAATGTTAACTTTAATTATACGGTGAGCAAATTACGGCAGAATGGCCTACTGAGCGGACTAGGATTCAAGTATGTTCGCGAATGATAAACAGGCAAAGTAAACACAATAAATATCCCATCGACGAGAAATATAAATATGTTCTTTGGCAGCAATTTATCCAATGTTATGGAGAGTAAAATGAAATACTGACGAGAAAACTTGATGGATTTTGTCCCACAGCATTGGACTTCGCTGTTAGCACGATAACCCTGAAATTGTTCTGTCTGTGGAATTCAGGTCTGAGGGGACCTGGACATATTGGCCAGTAGCTTTTCCTAGTATTTTGAAATTTAAGAACTCAACTAATTTAATAGATAATGGATCGGAATTTTAACCAAATAATTACTGTGTCCTAACTTCCACGTGAAAAATTTTTTTAAAAACTTTGAAATACACAGTGGAGTGAATGTTGATTTTTATCTTACGTGCTGAATTACGTGAAATTTTTATTTCAATTAAGTGTACTTTCACACAATTCAAAACAAAAGGTGAAAACAAATTTTATTCTTTTAATTATTAAATTATTGAAACAGTAAACCAGTTTGTTGTTTAGTATATTTGCAAAAGTTATTAAAAGTAAATTTTTTCTCCTAATAATTGTAGAACATACGACATGTTCCAGCATAAAATATGTAGAAACGTTGATTATGGGAAATTCAAACTAAAGATTTGCACGTCATTTTCTTCTCAATGATAACATGTTAAAACACTCCAGCGCCAGAGTCATGTTGATCCTGAGTGTTCTTTTCATTTTATTCAGTTTTCTTTGTTATGTGTGATGTGTCTAGTATCCTTTGTCATGCTTTCAGCAGCTTTTTCAGCTTCAGTGACACATTGCCTGTCTACTCGTAGCAGCCCACTTATTGTGTTATCCCCAGTTTCGATGCCAAGTCTGCTCACGGTTTCTAATCTGCTTGTTGGTTGGTTTGTTGGTTGGTTTGTTTGGGGAAGGAGACCAGACAGCGAGGTCATCGGTCTCGTCGGATTAGGGAAGGACGGGGAAGGAAGTCGGCCGTGCCCTTTGATAGGAACCATCCCGGCATTTGCCTGGAGCGATTTAGGGAAATCACGGAAAACCTAAATCGGGATGGCCGGACGCGGGATTGAACCGTAGTCCTCCTGAATGCGAGTCCAGTGTCTAACAACTGCGCCACCTCGCTCAATCTGCTTGTTACCCCATAATTAAGACACATTATGGCGTCCATCAAACCAATCTGAAAAACTGACATGCCACCAACAACAGTTTTTGCTAAGCATTTCCAAATACAGCTACTGAAGCTCTCATTCGGATTCTGTGATTTGCCATGTAAACATTTTTCCAGGAGTTTAGAATCTAAAAGATTTATATGCATTGGCTGTAGCTCTACCGTAATATTTTCTGGCATGGTGTGTGATGTTGTATGTTTTGTCCATTTGCTTCGTATCTACTATATTTGTAACATAAAGTGTCTCCATTTGGGCAGAGGCTATGCTGTGGATGCTCATAACTCTTGTATTAATTACCGTAAAATTTACGATTGAAATTAAACTTCTTCGTTTTTGGAAGTTTACGAAGTAAAATAACTGAAATACACACTCACAACAAGTTTACAACCTGAAAGCAAGCAAAAAGCATAAGTAAACTCAAGTAATCTATTGGATCGACTGGAAGATCGCTTTGCAATAAATCCCTTCTCACGGTAATGTCGATACTTTCTTCATCAATATTACACAGACGAGTTGCTCCGGAAACAGCGGCGGCAATATTAAATAATGAAATATGGTAGACAATGAGAAAAAGTGACCACCACAGCTGTATCTTGAGAATGAGTTTATTGTCTTGTACGGATAGTTTCGGCGGCACATGACCGCCGTCCTACGGTCCCACCACTGCCAAAAGAGTATTAGATTTCCTTGGCATATTTATTGTGGTGTCCTCATTACAAGTACACGTGGGCTAGTTTTCCTCAGGAGTCTCTGCTCAACACCGTATTGTCGTCGTGTTGGAGACAACACAATAAATGCGCCAAGGAAATCTCATACTCTTTTGGCAGTGGTAGGGCCTTAGGATGCCGGTAATGTGTCGCCGAAACTAGTCGTGTGAGACAATAAAGTCATTCTCAAGATACAGCTGTGGCGGCACTTTCTCTTATGTGTATCATCAGCTGAAGCCGCTCGTCCATGCAATAGGATGGACATCCATAAATTGTAGGCAATCTTTTATTTCAGAGTCGTGTGTCGGAATCAAGAAGAATCACAAAATTCTATTAAAAAAAAAAGTTCAAGGTCCTCTTAACACCTACCAGAATGAACGTATCATTTGCAAACGAGACAACATACTACATTAGCTTTTTACGAAAAAACGAGGCAACGCGTGGATTATCCAGACAAAACGCTTTAAACTGTTCGTAAATGTTGTGACAGTTATAGTATGCGAAAATTATTCTAAAAAAAGGAAATACTGAATTGTGTTATGCAATGGCGTATAGACGATGAAAGCTGCCCACTATCTCGAATTTTGTTTTACATATGAGATACCAAGTATGACTCCGGTATTGATGCCCTGAAAATATTCTATTTTATATGAAATTTAACCCTTTAATGAGCAACAACACGATCTGACCACTGTTAATGAAGTATCAGGTGGTAAGAAAACTTTCACAACGCAATTAAACATTCAAGGTGCCTTTAACACAAATTATAGAAATACAAATTGTAATCAAGATTTTCAATCGTCGTAATACAACGTATCAGAGTGAATGTGTCCCTCCTCGCAGAAGTGCGTCCTCTGCAGGCGTAAATGCGCTCTGTGTGTTCTGATACCTGACGACGGGAAAATGATTAACTGAAGTGCAACATCTTAAAGCGTTCGTTGTTGCAGCTCGCGTCTGGAACTTCTTTGCAATTTGCACTTGCCTTATATAACAGAAAGTTGTAAATACACTCCTGGAAATTGAAATAAGAACACCGTGAATTCATTGTCCCAGGAAGGGGAAACTTTATTGACACATTCCTGGGGGTCAGATACATCACATGATCACACTGACAGAACCACAGGCACATAGACGCAGGCAACACAGCATGCACAATGTCGGCACTAGTACAGTGTATATCCACCTTTCGCAGCAATGCAGGCAGCTATTCTCCCATGGAGACGATCGTAGAGATGCTGGATGTAGTCCTGTGGAACGGCTTGCCATGCCATTTCCACCTGGCGCCTCAGTTGGACCAGCGTTCGTGCTGGACGTGCAGACCGCGTGAGACGACGCTTCATCCAGTCCCAAACATGCTCAATGGGGGACAGATCCGGAGATCTTGCTGGCCAGGGTAGTTGACTTACACCTTCTAGAGCACGTTGGGTGGCACGGGATACATGCGGACGCGCATTGTCCTGTTGGAACAGCAAGTTCCCTTGCCGGTCTAGGAATGGTAGAACGATGGGTTCGATGACGGTTTGGATGTACCGTGCACTATTCAGTGTCCCCTCGACGATCACCAGTGGTGTACGGCCAGTGTAGGAGATCGCTCCCCACACCATGATGCCGGGTGTTGGCCCTGTGTGCCTCGGTCGTATGCAGTCCTGATTGTGGCGCTCACCTGCACGGCGCCAAACACGCATACGACCATCATTGGCACCAAGGCAGAAGCGACTCTCATCGCTGAAGACGACACGTCTCCATTCGTCCCTCCATTCACGCCTGTCGCGACACCACTGGAGGCGGGCTGCACGATGTTGGGGCGTGAGCGGAAGACGGCCTAACGGTGCGCGGGACCGTAGCCCAGCTTCATGGAGACGGTTGCGAATGGTTCTCGCCGATACCCCAGGAGCAACAGTGTCCCTAATTTGCTGGGAAGTGGCGGTGCGGTCCCCTACGGCACTGCGTAGGATCCTACGGTCTTGGCGTGCATCCGTGCGTCGCTGCGGTCCGGTCCCAGGTCGACGGGCACGTGCACCTTCCGCCGATCACTGGCGACAACATCGATGTACTGTGGAGACCTCACGCCCCACGTGTTGAGCAATTCGGCGGTACGTCCACCCGGCCTCCCGCATGCCCACTATACGCCCTCGCTCAAATCCGTCAACTGCACATACGGTTAACGTCCACGCTGTCGCGGCATGCTACCAGTGTTAAAGACTGCGATGGAGCTCCGTATGCCACGGCAAACTGGCTGACACTGACGGCGGCGGTGCACAAATGCTGCGCAGCTAGCGCCATTCGACGGCCAACACCGCGGTTCCTGGTGTGTCCGCTGTGCCGTGCGTGTGATCATTGCTTGTACAGCCCTCTCGCAGTGTCCGGAGCAAGTATGGTGGGTCTGACACACCGGTGTCAATGTGTTCTTTTTTCCATTTCCAGGAGTGTAAGATAGGAAAATATTGCGTCTGCAGAAGACAATCTATCGGAATATTAATTCCGCTGAAGGTCGTTCATTTTAAATGTGCTGCAGTCGAACGTGGCGCTAGCATGAACGAAGGTTAAATGAACACAGCTGCATATGAGCGTAAAAGATGGATTGAAAAATGAATTCGGGAGCAAATTATTCGCGAGACATTTTAAATTAATTTAACTTATTACTCAGAAAGCAGACACGAAACTTCATGAATAGTATGTACAAATGTCCTCTAACGGATCACGTGGGTTTACGAACACAATAAATTCACAAGAAGCAGAAAAAGTAATCCTATTACTTCTAACATTCTGCGTGGTGTCTGTTTGTTCTAAATCGTGTCTCCCTACCACTTTCGCGCAACGACGCTCTGAGCGTGTTTTTTAGGGAATTGACTAGTTTGAACCTGGGACCTGTTGCTGGTAAGGAGACGCCAGACCACACATGACATGTAGAGTTCAGAAGAGTTCAGTGAGACTAGCGATGATATAATCAAATACTTAATGATTTCAGCGTCAGCTCCACTGCACTCCCTGTAAAAGAATCTTAATACTAACTACATTTAGTGGAAGGGGTTCAAGGCTTTCCTATTTTTAGTTAGCTGGTAAAATAACGTCGAAAAAGCAGTTAAGTTTACCATTGGAAATTTTATTCTACTCACAAAACATTGTTTATAAATTGCACTATTGATAAAAGGAAATGTTTTAATACAGGATGATAAAAACAAACTGCGTTCACAAAAATGTGAACGAATATTCCCTGAATGGTTTTCGAAGTTCTACAAGGGATCGAAGGATGACCTATGCCATATCACATCTATAATCTAGGTTTAAATTAAGTTTCACAAAAGAGAAAACTATCAAAATGGTCTACAGTGACCCTCAATTATCTTTAATTACTTATTTAACTTGTCCTAAATTACAGTGGCTGATGTGGCTTCTCAATGATTATATAACAGAAAAATAATCGCGGTTCAGATTTTTACTTCAAGTAGCAAATGTGAACACCATGAGATTTAATTGACGATCGACACTAGTATTACGTAAAAAGGGGGTGTAACAGATGAGACCTCTAGAGTTCTGAGTGAAGCTTTATGCGCTGTTATGCGGCATCGTGTGCGTTCGTTACCGTGTCGTTGGTTAGGCAGCGTCAGGGGGCGGCGGGTTGCGCAGCTCCATACAGCTCGCCGTCTCGGAAGCAACTCTCTCCTAACTTCTCCTTACTACAATTTACCGAAGTTGGTTTAAAAAAAGCTATCTGGCTGTGTTTTCAACTGACCAATCAGGGTCTCAATGTTAAACTTAAGCTCCGCCTACAAAATTCTGTCTATCGAATGAGAAACGTTATACTTTTCGTGGTGGGGCAATGTTATTAACGTTTGCAACGTAACAGAGACGCGAAAAAGTCTCACGCTAAAACTTGCAGCTGGTGTGGCCCTTTTAGTGTTATTGTAAGATCTATACTGTTCTTCTGGAGGGCTCTATCTTTTGACATGGGCTGGGGGGTGGTCCTGGTGGTTGGCTGGCGACGTGGGTGTCCGTCCCTTATCGTAGGACCTTCTGGCTTATCACGGTTCTGCTCTCAGCTTCTTTTCTCGTTTCTTCCCTCGGAACTGCGTCTGTTTCACGGTGGGAAGGTATGACATGCATTTAGGCGTTCTTGTGTTAGTCTGTGGTATTCCATTTGCTCACTCGTTGATCATATTACTTTGGTTAATTTACTGTCAGGATTTATTCGGAGCTATGTGACATACTGCCGGATTTGCTTATCATGTCAGGGTTTTCATGGAAGTTGTTGGATTTGCCTGACGCCTTACATACTTCATAATCCGCGTGTAGGTAGTGGGACAGCAAAGTGAAAGATGAGCTATGTCATTAGATGATCGCCGTATATTGAAACAAAGACGCGATCCGAAGAAGGACCAAATTTTGCTCACACGGACACGCAACTCGAAAACCATGTCCCACAGATACACCTGAAAAGTCATGTAATACCGAATTACGCCATTCCAACGAAGCAGGCAACGATCTAACCAATAAAGTCGAGCGCTGAAGCTTAGAAATGCCCAGCTCAGTAACACACCAGACAGATGTCTATTATATGAAATGTATTCGCAGTTGCGAATACCAACAGTCGTCAGCTACGTAAGGGAATAACGACAGTGAAACTTTGTGCCAGGCCGTGACGCGAATCCGGGTCCGCCGCTTTACGCGAGCGGTCGCCTTACTGGTTTGGCTGTCTGTGCACGATTCACTGCCAGGCTCAGACTTCAATATGTAGTCGCTCCTGGGTCAAAACCCCTACTCGTACACACATTATGTATTTCCCGTACAGTGGCGGACATTTTAATTGCAAGTCACCACCTGGTATCGTAGGATAAATACGATACTGCAGTGCTTGCATTGTTAAGAAGAACGCTGCAGTGTTCCGACATACCGGGCAGCGTCTTTCAATTAAAGTATCCCCTCCTGCAAGGAGTTACATAATGTGTTTAGGAGTACAGATTGTGACGCAGGGAAGACGAGATATGGAAGTTTGGCTCTGGCCATGGAGTCGTGCACGGATAGCCGATGTGGTGAAGGCGACTGCTTACGTAAAGAGGATGAAACGTCCCCTTTGAACAATTTATACCCAGAGCGCTACGTGGCGTTACCAATAAGATAACCTAAACAGCCTACTTATATAGCCCCCATGCTCCCCACAAAAAATTTTACAAAGTGTTTTGGGCAGTGGCCAATAATGAGTTGATAAAATTTTTCATAATTACAATAACAAAGATATCAAATGCACACACTTACTGATACAATGTTGGTCAAAAGCTAAAATTTTTTCACAGTCTATAAAGACAGTCCTGATTCATCACAGTAAAATTACAGTGTTTTTCTTTTTTTTCAAAGTCTGAACAGTAAAAGAGAATGCACACAGAAGTAGTGGATTTCCATACAGTCTTGAAGAAGTAGTGTCCTTCCAACGGAAGGACACTACTTCTTCAAGACTGCATGGAAATCCACTACTTCTGTGTGCATTCTCTTTTACTGTTCAGACTTTGAAAAAAAAGAAAAACACTGTAATTTTACTGTGATTCCGTTGGAAGGACACTACTTCTTCAAGACTGCATGGAAATCCACTACTCCTGTGTGCATTCTCTTTTACTGTTCAGACTTTGAAAAAAAAGAAAAACACTGTAATTTTACTGTGATTCCGTTGGAAGGACACTACTTCTTCAAGACTGCATGGAAATCCACTACTTCTGTGTGCATTCTCTTTTACTGTTCAGACTTTGAAAAAAAAAGAAAAACACTGTAATTTTACTGTGATGAATCAGGACTGTCTTTATAGACTGTGAAAAAATTTTAGCTTTTGACCAACATTGTATCAGTAAGTGTGTGCATTTGATATCTTTGTTATTGTAATTATGAAAAATTTTATCAACTCATTATTGGCCACTGCCCAAAACAATTTGTAAAATTTTTTGTGGGGAGCATGGGGGCTATATAAGTAGGCTGTTTAGGTTTTCTTATTGGTAACGCCACGTAGCGCTCTGTGTGAAAATCACTGGCTGTGCTGTGTGCAGTCTGTGGCTAGTTTGCATTGTTGTCTGCCATTGTAGTGTTGGGCAGCGGCGGCTGGATGTGAACAGCGCGTAGCGTTGCGCAGTTGGAGGTGAGCCGCCAGCAGTGATGGATGTGGGGAGAGAGATGGCGGAGTTTTGAAATTTGTAAGACTGTCATGAACTGCTATATATATTATGACTATTAAGGTAAATACAGTGTTTGTTCTGTATTAAATTCTTTCATTTGCTATCTATGCCTATCAGTAGTTAGTGCCTTCCGTAGTTTGAATCTTTTATTTAGCTGGCAGTAGTGGCGTTAGCTGTTTTGCAGTAGTTCGAGTAACGAAGATTTTTGGTGAGGTAAGTGATTTGTGAAACGTATAGGTTACTGTTAGTCAGGGCCATTCTTTTGTAGGGATTTTTGAAAGTCAGATTGCGTTGCGCTAAAAAAAATATTGTGTCAGTTTAAGCACAGTCGTGTATTAATTGTTCAAAGGGGAAAATCCGGATTCGAGTACCGGTTCGGCACAAATTTTCGTTGTCGTCATTCCTCATACACAGCTGATGGTTGTCCGTATTCGCAACTGCGAATACGTTTCATGTATTTCATGATGGCTGGTAGTCGCCGGAGTGCCTGTATGAACTGCACAAATCGTCAGTAGGTTGCACGACGTTAACAGTTGCAGGCGGCGATGAAGAGGAGTGTGTCTACCTGTCCACGTGGCCCTCTGGAACTTGAAACACTGCGTCAAGCAACCTGATTGGCTGACAGGGTTCTATGTTTAAAGCCCATCTTGAAGACAAGCTTCCTCACTACTTAACCAAAGATACAGAGTTCTTTAGCAGACGAAAACATGGACATCCGCAAGTTACACACTGATACATAACGCGAAGGACGTTCATAGCAGACGTCTTTCAACATGCAGCAAGTGACAGTACTCCATTGTAACAAATAGTGGAGTGTACGCCACTACTAATTCCTCTCCCTGCTTCTGGGGCGTAAACAAGATTGTGTGGACACGTGGCCAGGTCTTAGATGGCTTTGCCGGATAATAACGGGTGGTTATAATGAAAGTGCAGCTACTCAACGGATCTCCATTGTAGCTGTAATTATCGTATGGCAGCGAAACTTGGTAGATAACTTATGCGTTAAAGCAGAACCGATTCACTCCGGAAACTAAATTAGTTCCAGTTGTAGGCACCAGGTGCAAATCTGCAGCAATATACTGTTTCTATGACGGTATGACATCCACGCTATCATTTGCAATCCATAACGTGAAGAGCAGTATGGTTATCGAGAAAACAGACCATGGGCTGTTAGTGAAACAGTTTTATGTAAACGGCAGTCATTATCGTGCTGCATTGAGAGAGTATAGCCGACTGAAAGGTCTGAGAAGAATCCCGACGTCATTAAATGGTTTAAAGAAGATGGTAATGAAATACGAAAACATGTGTGAGCTTGTTGTGGTATCTCGAAGAGGAGGGCGTGATCTCCCGTTGGAAGTTAGTGACGGGGTTGCTGTTGCTGTAACTGGGCATGCAGCACGTACCCCGCGTAGTGCTAATGCTCGTGCAGTGTCACGAGAACTGTCCATCGCGGGGACAACGGTAGGGAAAGGTTTGCGGTTTACTTTACACTGCTACCCAACGAGTTAAAATTTCATAGAGTGGCTGAGATACTAGTTACAGCGCTCCTAGCGGCAACCAACGCTAACTCGGCCGCCATGTTCTCCTTAGTCAAAACATTAGGAAAGCGTTACTGTTGTTTGTGTTGGAAGTGTGTCAGCTGTTGTGATATTACTGCAATATTTAACTTTTCTAGTTGACTTTTTTGTTATAAAATATAAAGTCAACATGCCTGCAGTGTGTTCAGCGTTCAACTGCACAAATCGCAGCGATAAAACAACAAATATTTCATATTATAAGTAAGTATATTAGTACCGAAATACGACACACGTCTTTTAATGTTTATTAAAGAGTCATTTGCATTGGAACTGTAATTATGCTTTAAACAAATCCAGGAAAGTAATTTATTTATCGTTGATTACAGATTTCCTTTAAAAGATAAGGAAATTACAAAAAGATGGGTTATAAATATGAAGCGAGAAAACTGGTTTCCTACTACAGCCAGTTACCTCTGTTCAGCTCATTTTGAAGAGAAATATATGTACCACACAAATGTCCAGAGGCGCCTTTTGTCAAAAGCAGGACCTACTATCTTTAACTATCCACCGCATTTACAAAAGCAAGATAAAGTATTACGACCACAACCCAGAAAGCGATCTTTCGACAATTTGCAAGATACTGCTGTTACAGTGACATCATTAGCACAAAGTAAGTCAATAATTTAATTTTACTCCGTGTTCTTATTACTTTGAATTACACACTTTCTATTATAATCTTATGGTGTAACTCTGTTATAAACTTATGATGTAACTGCATTCTTTCAGTGCCTGTCGGACCCACATCTGTTTCAGCTGACCACAATTACTGTCTACCAAGCCCTAAGAAGTTGAAAACACAATATAACAGAGTACAAGCAGAGAATGTGCGACTAAAGAAGCGGATAAAGCAAATGAAGCAACTTAGTGTACGACACAAAAGAAGAATAGTACAGTTACAGACTTTAGTTGCTGGTTTGAGAAGAAGGCTATGTAGTTCAGTTTCTGATATGTTAAACAGTGAACATGTAGTTGGTTTGTTGAAGGAGCTATTGGAACTTCAGTGCAGTGCTGAAGTAAGCCATTATTCTCAGCAAATAAGGAAATTTGCCCTGACCCTACACTTTTATTCTGCCAAGGCATAGCGACAAAAATATCGCATTTCTGCGCCCGTTACTGTTTCTAATAGTTAACCACAGCATGTTTAGAAGTTTCACCGTGATATTCTGGTGGTACCTGCTCTAAATGCATTAATTTATGGGCAACAAGTAACGTTATAGTGGATGGACAGACTTATTTGAGTTGTCTTGTAGTGTTATCTACATCGAAAAGTTTAGCCATATTTCGACAAAAACATCCCTTTCTGCTGTCAGTGTACACTGAAATCACTGCTGTCTATTGCTTGTTTTAGAAAAAATAAAGCTAGTATGGGCTATTTCAAGTAAGTCAAACGCAGTTACAAGCGGGCGGGTCACAGCAGACGAATGCCTTGACTAAAGAAAACATGGCGGCCAGAACTTCAATTTGCTTCAGACATGGCGGACCTATAGCCACTCTATGAAATTTTAACTCGTTGCTGCTACCTCTGTAAAATCCAGACGCTGCAGCAACTGAAACCCCATCGTCCGCAGCAACGTCTTTGAATTTGGTGTTCGGTTTCTGGCACGGGTCGAAGTTGATGACATGTGGCGGGGAAATATTCTACGGAGTGGCGAAGCACATTTTATACTACAGCGTGTTGTGAATACACAGAACTGCCAAATGTGGGGCACAGTTAAACTGCGAATGGTGCACGAAGAGCCACTACACTCACCGTATGTGACTCTGTGGTGTGGATTCACAAGCACTTTCATTCTCGGTCCGTTCTTCTTTGAAGAGAATCCACCCAGATGGCCCGTCAAGCGTACCGTGGCGTCTGCAGGTTATCGAGACGTAACTGTACAGCAATGATACCTACTTTGAAAGTGGGCACCACTATTTTTATACAAGATAGGGCAATACCTCATGCCGCTCGTCCAGTATAAGATCTGCCTAATGCAACCTTCCACAAACGTGTTACCTCCAGAGATTTTCAAGATGCATGGCCTGCAAATCACCTGGTCTAAATCCATGAGACCTTTGGCTCTGGGGATATATATAAAACGTTTACCAGGGGCACACGCAGTCTCTACCTGATTTAAAAAGCCAGTATATACGAACGCATTGCTTAGATTCGACCCGAAATGCTGTGAAAAACTGTTGATCATGTCAGTTTACAGATGCAGCATTTCATATACAATCGCACCAAACAGTATTGGCACGTGCGTATTTATCGTTGCTGATTACAAACGCCGCACCTTCCGGTACGCAGCACATGTACGTGCTACCTCACATATCATACATTATAATTCTGCCCACAGTGCCTACCATTAACAAAGAAATGCAGTGTTAAGGGCAAACATGTGTCTCCTCTGCGCACAAAAAGTATTGGCACAGAGCGTGGCTTCTCAGTATATTGCTGGTTTTGCAGGTACCGGAACGCCATGTGCTGACGCAATACACACTGCGTGTTGTTGACGGCCCAGTGGCAAGTATGTTGCTGTATTGCGCAATAGAGGTCAAAAAAGTGGTTCAAATGGCTCTGAGTACTATGGGACTTAACTTCTGAGGTCATCAGTCCCCTAGAACTTAGAACTACTTAAACCTAACTAACCTAAGGACATCACACACATCCATGCCCGAGGCAGGATTCGAACCTGCGACCGTCACGGTCGCGCGGCTCCAGACTGTAGCGCCTAGAACCGCTCGGCCATCCCGGCCGGCAATAGTGGTCAGCATAGGGCCGAAGAAGGAACATTCAGTAGCGTTGCGTGAGACAGTGGTATTGCTCCATTCACAAGAGAGAAGCTCTCGACAAATCGGAGCAGAGGTGTCTGTTAGCTACACCACGGTACGAGCCATCACTCATAAATATAAAGAGACTGGAAGAACAGTGAATTAGTGTCGTCCTGGACGTCCAACAGTGCTTACAACCCAAGAGCGTCTCCGTATCATCGCAGTTGCTCGGAAGGAACCTGCTGCAAGCGCAGCAACTATTGCTGAGGCTGTTCAGACAACGTCCGACAAAACGGTTAGTGCTCAAAGTATACGAAATGTGTTGAATGAGGCTGACGTCCATGGACGTCCTCCCAGGAAAAAGCCATGCATATCGTAAATTAACCAGCAGAAATGCCTGCAGTTTGCCAAGGACTACATCAGCAAGCCGATGGAGTTTTGGAACACTGTTACATTTAGCGACGAATCGAAGTTCAATGTGTTCGGATTTGATGCAAGAAAGAAAGTCTGGCGCAAGCCGAATACGCACGTCGTCCTCAAACACATGCATCCCACAGTCAAACACGGTGGGGGTGGTATCATGTTCTGGTGCTGTATGGCGGCGGCCGGCGTTGGAAATCTAGCTGTAATGGATCATATGAGATACATCGACGTGTTCCTAGGTAATTTACACTCTAGTGCACAGAAATTGGGCCTTATTGTGGTGTTTCATTTCCACCAAGACAAAGACCCAAAACATACTACCATGAAAACCCGGGAGTGGCTACTGTACAATGCTCCCAGGAGGGTTCTAACACCACCACAGAGCCCTGATTTGAACCCCATTGCCCTGTGGCCTCATCTTGACACACGTCAGAAAAAGGCGTCCGATCGGTAGAAACAACTTGGAGGGCCCGTGCTACGACCTGCTGTGTTTGCCGAGTGGTTCTAGGCGCTACAGTCTGGAACCGCGCGGCCGCTACGGTCGCATGTTCGAATCCTACCTCGGGAATGGATGTGTGTGATGTCCTTAGGTTAGTTAGGTTTAAGAAGTTCTAAGTTCAAGGGAACTGATGACCTCAGATGCTAAGTCCCATAGTGCTCAGAGCCATTTGACCCATTTGAAAGTGCTCCTGGAGGAATGGTCGAAAATTACCCCTGATATCACCCGGAATTTAATACAAAGCATTCCTAAGCGTTTACGTGCTGTTATTGATGCTAAAGGGATGCACACTAGCTACACTCCTGGAAATTGAAATAAGAACACCGTGAATTCATTGTCCCAGGAAGGGAAAACTTTATTGACACATTCCTGGGGTCAGATACATCACATGATCACACTGACAGAACCACAGGCACATAGACAGGGGCAACAGAGCATGCACAATGTCGGCACTAGTACAGTGTATATCCACCTTTCGCAGCAATGCAGGCTGCTATTCTCCCATGGAGACGATCGTAGAGATGCTGGATGTAGTCCTGTGGAACGGCTTGCCATGCCATTTCCACCTGGCGCCTCAGTTGGACCAGCGTTCGTGCTGTACGTGCAGACCGCGTGAGACGACGCTTCATCCAGTCCCAAACATGCTCAATGGGGGACAGATCCGGAGATCTTGCTGGCCAGGGTAGTTGACTTAACCTTCTAGAGCACGTTGGGTGGCACGGGATACATGCGGACGTGCATTGTCCTGTTGGAACAGCAAGTTCCCTTGCCGGTCTAGGAATGGTAGAACGATGGGTTCGATGACGGTTTGGATGTACCGTGCACTATTCAGTGTCCCCTCGACGATCACAAGTGGTGTACGGCCAGTGTAGGAGATCGCTCCCCACACCATGATGCCGGGTGTTGGCCCTGTGTGCCTCGGTCGTATGCAGTCCTGATTGTGGCGCTCACCTGCATGGCGCCAAACACGCATACGACCATCATTGGCACCAAGGCAGAAGCGACTCTCATCGCTGAAGACGACACGTCTCCATTCGTCCCTCCATTCACGCCTGTCACACCACTGGAGGCGGGCTGCACGATGTTGGGGCGTGAGCGGAAGACGGCCTAACGGTGTGCGGGACCGTAGCCCAGCTTCATGGAGACGGTTGCGAATGGTCCTCGCCGATACCCCAGGAGCAATAGTGTCCCTAATTTGCTGGGAAGTGGTCGTGCGGTCCCCTACGGCACTGCGTAGGATCCTACGGTCTTGGCGTGCATCCGTGCGTCGCTGCGGTCCGGTCCCAGGTCGACGGGCACGTGCACCTTCCGCCGACCACTGGCGACAACATCGATGTACTGTGGAGACCTCGCGCCCCACGTGTTGAGCAATTCGGCGGTACGTCCACCCGGCCTCCCGCATGCCCACTATACGCCCTCGCTCAAAGTCCGTCAACTGCACATACGGTTCACGTCCACGCTGTCGCGGCATGCTACAAGTGTTAAAGACTGCGATGGAGCTCCGTATGCCACGGCAAACTGGCTGACACTGACGGCGGCGGTGCACAAATGCTGCGCAGCTAGCGCCATTCGACGGCCAACACCGCGGTTCCTGGTGTGTCAGCTGTGCCGTGCGTGTGATCATTGCTTGTACAGCCCTCTCGCAGTGTCCGGAGCAAGTATGGTGGGTCTGACACACCGGTGTCAATGTGTTCTTTTTTCCATTTCCAGGAGTGTATTAGAAGGTGAACATCAGTGAAGAAAACGAATACACTGTCCGAGTCAGACGCCTGTACCAATACTTTTTTGGATGCGGAAGATTGATGTTTACTTTCATAACACTGTATGTTACTTTACGGACAGGTGATTTGGACATATTTGTAACCTATGTGATGTAAGGTGGCATGTGTCTGGGTTCTGTTATATATGCTTCGTGTAACCTGCTATCACTAAAATGTAACTGTGCCAATACTTTTTGGTGCGATTGTAGGTAGCCGGTGCTGATATATATTAGAGGATAAAGTTAAAATCAAATCCCGTACGACTGTAATGTGTGCCAAACCAAATTCTTTTAAAATTCGAGCGAAATGTTTATTCAAGAGATATGCACACAAGATTGCGAATGGTGCCCGTACAGAGATTTGCATGAAGCTTGATAAGTCAGTTAACAATAATTAACTAAGCAGTGCGAATTTATTCACGTAATGCGTGTAGTACATTTAAACGCAGTACCAAGCGCGAGAAAATTTCTTACAGAACAGCTTGCAGAGTGCCTTGTTGACAACTTGGGCCCATGACTTCGTGGGGTCTACAGCACACTCGAACCCTACCATCAGCTCTTATCAACCGAAATCGGGACTCATCTGACGAGGTCAAGGTTTTCTAATCGTCTCAAGTGCAGCCGATGTAGTCACTAGCTCATGAGAGCCGCTGCAGGCGATGTCGTGCTGTTACCAAATGCACTCGCGCCGGTCGTCTGCTGCCATAGTCCACTGACGCCAAATTTCGTTTCACTGTAGCTACAGACACACACTGATTTCTGCGGTTGTTTCACGCAGTGTGGCTTGTATGTTAACACTTAACTCCACGCAAACGCCGCTGGTCTCGGTCGTTAAGTGAAGGCCATCGGTCACAGCGTTGTTCGTGATGAGAGGTAATGCCTGGAATTTAGTATTCCCGGCACACTCTTGCTAATATGGCTCCCGTAATACTGAATTTCATAACGATTTTCGAAATGGAATGCACACATGCGTCTAGCTCCAACTACATTTCCCCGTTCAAAGCCTGTTAATTCCCGACGTACGGCTAGAATCACGTCGGACACGTTTTCACATAAGTACCTGAGTACGAATGACAGCTCCACCAACACATTGCTCTTCTACACTCTGTGGCATTTGTATATGTGTGTTGTGACTGACAGATCGCAATTTTTCACTAACACAACTTTTATTGCTGTAAGTTCACAAGCTTGATGACTGAACAACAAACGAAAGGTAAGAATAATGGTGTCAGTAAAAGTCTCATAAGTGAGGCAAACAAAAGTTCACTTCTAAATTTCCACAAAGGTTCGTGGTAACACACACTTGCACACTAGTAAGAGTCCAATTCAACGACGAAGACGTAATCTTCAGCGGTTTAAGTACACGAGGTCGGCATCCGGAGTGAACTGCACTTCGGGCTTGTTCTAGCCCCTAAATAGTTGTCTCCAGCCAATCAGGTTTTGGCGTAGTGATACTTCCTGCAGGCCGTAGCTAGAGCTCCCCTTGCAGGAAGTAGTGCTCGGAATGTCTGTTTCCATTATCTTGTATGTAAATAGCCGGTGTTTACCAAGGTGCTTTTGGTACGCCTTGGACATAGACAACCGCGTCCTCTGTGGTGTAATATGGGTTGCCGCCCCTCAGGGGCTACCTTGGCTCCGGCATAACAATGTGCATACCACTCTCCTATAACTATCGTCACTTCAGTGAATATATACAACATGCTAGTGACAGAGGAAATTTTGACGGTCAGCTTGCGACCCCTCACTAAAATATTTATACATTAGTGGATAATGTTCTTAGCGTTTATGTTTAGGTTATAGCGTATTATGCAAAAATTTCTTTCCTTGCGGATGTATTTTATTAAAACCTGACGACAATGTTACCGCATGGCTAAGATAAAAGCGGCCTCGCGCCAGTAAAACTCACTGAGCCTTGCGGGTTCCTCTCGATGTTGTTTTTGAACTGGGGTTGTAATCTTTCATTGTAGGCCACGCGGGAGAGCTGGACGTGTGCAGAAGAGGTGCGGCGAGCGGACAGGAGCGCAAGGACAGCTCTGCCGGAGGCCAGGAAGTGAGGGGCGATACAAGGAGCGAACGCTGCGAGCCGGGGTCAGTTGTGCGCTCGAGCCGGGGTCAGTTGTGCGCTGCTTGCGGGCGGTTGGCCGCCAGGGGTCGTAGACCGAGTCATTTGCATCGCTAATGGGACATCCTATGCACCACTGATTGGTGGAACGCCTTTCCTCTGGATTTCATGCACCTTGATGTCAACTGCCTTTACTGGGAATCTGGATGCATATTTCACCTGCCTATCAAGACTGATGACTGGAATACTCTCTTTCAAAATCTGAAGGTGGCAGGGGTAAAATACAGAGAGTGAGAGGCTATTTACAATTTGTACAGAAACCACATGGCAGTTATAAGAGTCGAGGGACGTGAAAGGGAAGCAGTGGTTGGGAAGGGAGTGAGACAGGGTTGTAGCCTCTCCCTGATGTTATTCAATCTGTATATAGAGCAAGCAGTAAAGGAAGCAAAAGAAAAATTCAGAGTAGGTATTAAAATCCATGGAGAAGAAATAAAAACTTTGAGGTTCGCCGACGTGTGGCAAAGTTTATCTTCCCGCCAAAACTTGAAATATATGTTAGATCTGCTTTGTTATAAAAAGCGCTACAATTTAAATGGTGATTTATTCTACTGCTGTCTATCTTCTGGCGTATAATCTCAGTCTGCGTGAATGCATCGCAAGGCACATGCACAGTAACTTTGCGTGCAGCCCCACCTTCTTCGTTTCCATTCAGGTTTCATTGTGCTGAATAGGAACAAGTAAAATGTGTTTCCTTGTATTACTGAGAGAACAAAGCGCTTTTGACTTGACAACTGTGACCTTAAGATCCTGTTGCTTCTCATACTGGACAAACTGATTATAAATCCTTTCTGGTTACGAAAGTTTATGTATCTCTTTAGTTGTAAAACTGCTTTGCACAACAGCACCTTGAGCTGGGTATTGAAGAACCTTCTCATTAAAATAGTTTCATTCACAAATGGCAGTTGCCGCTCAAGGGCTGTCATTTGGCCATTTTCTTTATAGATTAACCAGTTAATATAAATTCCTACTCAGTAGTTGGCCGTGGCCAGTCAGAGAATATAATCTTTTTTAATAATAAAAAATAGAAACAAATAATCCAAGCAGGAATCTGTTCTTAGCTGACGTTTTTTTGCTATTTGTTATCTATGTATTCTGATTAACGCTGTTGAAACAGGAGACTTCCTGGAAGCATATAGGAATTTTCTTAAAGATATTGAATATTCCAGTGGGTCAGATGTCAGGATGCCTTTTAATTTCAGTATCCATTTTTTAATATATGCATTATCTTCCTACTGCACCATAATTTAAGACTTTAAGGTGTTTTAACTTTGCTTTGAGAATATATGCGTACAACAGTATGGAGATATTTCTAGCTTATTTGCGACAACTACGTCTTTGGAATACCACGTCATAATATGTGATGGAATTTGGTATTAACTGTGCTACAGCTTTCCAATTCGTCAAATGTCCAAAATTAACAACGGAATAGTGGGGAGGGCGGAGGGGATTTCGAAAAACGTGGCTTTTTCGACAAATCTGGGTGCACCGTTGTAACGTACATTAAGAACGATAGAACTTTAATTTGAAATTCTTAAAATATCTGTTACTATTTCAACAGTATTCATTCAGAAATATTGAACTCACTGTTTCTCATGGCGGCGTGTAACCCCCTTAACCGCCGTATGGGCACTTATAGAAAAGTATGTGTCTATTATTTTGCTCTGTGCTACAATTTATTCAAACCCAAGTGTATCCTTTGGGAACCGAGCCGTGCGTGGCTCATGTTCGTGCAGTCTCTTATTTAACAGCCTGTTTTTGCCATACGGCCACCTCATTATGTTAGTTTCAATTACTTGTGTCACTGAGTTGCCGGTTTGCCTGCCCGTGAGAGGCAGCAGCAGCGCTTATCGATATAAGCCGGCGATCGCTTATGGGTTGGCTGTGTGTGCCAACTCGTGATTTGTCCCTGTTATTGTACAGTCACTGCCGTTAGCATTGTCCAGTTCTTCGTGCAAGTGTTCGTGAAACTGTGTGTAGTTTGTGTGATTTTGATTGACAAGTTATTTTAAATGTTGTCGGCGTACTGTCTCTGAGCAGTCGGTCGGTTGGTGTGGATCAGCCAGGAAATCTCCACGCAGAGCAGTGCGCCGGGCCCGCTGGCGGTCTCTACGCAGTGTCGGAGTGTGTGGGAGCTGTTCAGTTTGCTATGAGGTTCGTGGCTGATCGACCCAGGACATCAAGGTTGAGTGGTGATTTAATTACCGAAGCCAGTCTGTTCACATTGTCCCATTGGTTTTCATGGTTAGCTGTTGGGGGTATTCCCGTGAGCAACAGCGAGTGTTCGAATTGGCGAAAGTTTGGCCACCATCTGGTGGAGTTTAACTGTATTTTGGTTATTTAAAGTCCCAAGTGCACCATCGGAATTTTCTGCCTTGTGGCCGTTAGCTGTCCGGTTACCTGCCCTGGCCGCTGACGTAAAATTCAGGCAGTGTCCTTTCCTCATCATGTTGTTGCTGTCCAACACGTGTGTGAAGTTTTGACAGCTTATGCATACTTGGTTGTGAGCGACTACACCTTTTACGGTTTGGCTTGGGAGTTCCTTGTGTACTGGTGGGATGGAAAGCAAGTCGTCTTGTTGGTGGGTCCATTGACCGTCTCTGGTTAGGGTGCCTTCGGATCGGATAAAGTTGGGCCGACTACCTGTCTCCCCTAACCGAGCGTTAATATTTCAGGTGCAGACCGACCCCCAGAAACTTTCGAGCGCCGCTGGCATTACTGCTTTTTCTTATTGGTGTTTGATTGTGTATTTTAATGGATCATAGCCGATGGTTTGAATTTGTATGCTTTTAGTTTGGTTTTTAATAATGGGCCTTCAACCATTTTAAAATTGAAAGTTCCTTACTTGTCAAGTCTGTTTGGGCCTTCAGCCTCATTTAAAATATTTTTTTGGATAAAGCTTTGGGCCTTCTGCCTTCGAAAATTCATTGTGGTTATGTTTTTCAGTCACGGGCCTTCAGCTGTCTTAAAATTTAAATTGCTTACTTGTTATAACTTACATTGTTTGGGCCTTCAGCCTCATTAAAAAAGATTTAAGGATAAAGCCTTGGGCTTTCTGCCTTGTAAAATTTTATTGTAGTTGTGTTTAGAATCATGGGCCTTCAGCCGTTTTAAAAGTAAAATTCTTTATTGTTAAGATTGTTTGGGCCTTCAGCCTCCTTTTTTAAAATTATTTAAGGATAAAGCTTTGACCCTTCTGCCTTTGAATATTTATTGTAGTTGTGTTTTAAAATCATTGGCCTTCAGCCGATTTAAGATTAAAATTTCTTACTTGTCAAGTGTTAGATTGTTTGGGCCTCCAGCCTCATTTGAAATATTATTGAAGGATAAAACCTTGCGCTTTCTGCCTTTTTGAAAATTTATTGTAGTTGTGTTTTGAGTCATGAGCTTTCAGCCGTTTTAAACATTAAAGAGGTTGTGCCCTTAAGCCATAAGATTGTTTGACACATTCAGTCTATAGTTAAGCTCGGAAATTTGAGCTGTAATGTTTGGGCAACTAAATAAAGTTATATGTGTTCGAGTGTAACTGACAGCCCATCATTTTTGGCCCCTTTCCACAATTCAAACTACCTGTTCTGCCCTGCGGATTTAACCGAGGCGTTTCAGGTACGTCTAATTGTCAGTTTTGCCTGAGTGAGAAAAGGTCTGGGAGCGAGACTTGATACAGTTTTAACTTGTGGCACAGCTTAGTCACTTAAAGGAACAATATGCTAAATGGTTAAACGAGAGAAGTACTTTAATAGGAGGCACTGTTTAGCTGAAGCGCTTAAGCACTGAGGAAGTTGCTCGCCGTTGATGTGTACCAGCAAAGATGTAGGGCGTTCCCGAGAGCTCGCGCTTTGTTGCGACAGAGGAAAGTATGCGCAACAAAAGCAGGCTACTCGGGAAACCCCGCTGCGGTTTCGTCACGAGACGATACGGGGTTTCTGTGAAGCACTATCGGTATCCGGCGTTAACAAATAAACAAATATTCCTGTCGTCTCTGGAAATTCCAGAGCGTGTAGAAACACCGCGTTCCTTCTGTCGCAGACCGTTTTGGTGATGTAAAACCAGGAAAGAAAGAAACTCAGCGGCTGGCGTACTGTTTCTCCTGATGCTTCACGTCCAGTAGAACTCACAGAAAGATTTTTATGTGACCTTGGTTGTATCTTCGTTTTAGCGTAATTACGGCAGTCCGAGACATTAAGGAATGATGCCAAAATATGAAATTAGCCCTAGCTGAAGCCTTACTCGAAAAGTACCCTGCCACTTCTACATTTTGTGCTAACAGGTGACAAGCATTGTATCAGAGGGAACCTTTAGTCATAGAAAAATGCGAAGTTTGCCAAAAAAGCAATGTGAGGTCATTTAAGAGCAGGTTTGTTACTTGCGTATGTTACAATAATCTTCTTCTCTCTGTGAATGTAGGCTTCCGTGGTCGTTGTCATCATCATTCAAACTTCTTCACGTATTTACATCTCCATCTATATCCATTATCTACAAGCCACTCTGATGTGCATGGCAGAGGGTATTTCCCAAATTGTACCACATGTTAGTATTTCTGTCTGCTCCATTAGCGTATAGAGCGCAGTAATAATGACTGCTTAAATACTTTTGTACTCGCCGTAATTGTAATTACGTCTTCGCGTTTCTTATGGCGTGATATGTAGGCAGCAGTAGATGCCTCACCCAGTACTGGTTCTTGAAACTCTGTAAGCAGCCTTTCGTGGGATAGTTGACGTCTATCTTTTTTTTTTAACTTATTGCCTTTTTGAGCGGGCCCATACAATCATCTCAGCACTGGGAATGTTATAACTTTTGTTTTTGACAATTCAGAGTTTACGTTAGTTAAAGTCATACCCTGGTAGGAAGTTACATAGGCTTAACGAAGGATAGAGCCTGACATAAAACAAATTTTTACATGCTCTGAAACGAATGAGCAAGACAAAAATGTAATACGGGAACGCAGCGGTACTATGCTATAAACATCCTATTGGTAACACAATACGAAGTGATAAATCGCCATTGCTACGCATGTACGGTGTTACCAGTTCAATGCATATTAATGACTATGAATGTAAATTAACAATAAAATGTTCTTTTATATCTCTGTAAAACATGTTCAAAAGCTGCGGATAGAGAACTGAATATCTGTGCAGTCTCTAAGTACCATATACACAGCATATGAGAGAAATACATAAGAACCAGATCACAGCCATGCGTATAGATACACTAGTATTCAGACACAAACGTATAGGGGGTACATAGTGACATACATTTATATCCTGAGCGTTCCGTATTCTGGTGAGTAGCACGTACGAATATAATCAGTTAATTGGGCTTTGGTCTTCCCGTGGCTTTAGACCGGCAGCACAGAGAGCAATATCTGGATATTTGCACTGCTGACAAACTCGTACACTATTTTACACGGTGATGTATGGTTGAACGACAGTAAAGTTTCGAGGCCGTTAGGGGCTGGTGACTAAGAGCCCGAAGATTACTTTCAAGTACGTTTCTGCAATACATGTTCTGAGAAAAGTACAGGAACATGTGGTTTGGGTCTTCATCCTCTCGTGAACACATAGAGGGGTGTAGCTTAGGTCGAGTCGATACAGATGTTTAACTACCAGTGGTTAAATATCTGCCGTGCTGTAACGGTCGTAAAGCTCGTCGATGTATGTGTCTTATTACACCATAGTACTCTCTTACATCGTGGGATGAATTAGTGTGTAGTGGCTGTCTTTCATTTTGGATGTCCTCGACCATTGATCTCGACAGCCGGATGCCAACGCTTTCTGAACATGGGTATCATATCCGTGCCAGGGAGTTTATCACATTTAACAGCTCCATGAAGAGATGCTTGCTTTACAAGGGTATCTACGTGTTCATTTCCAGGTATCCCAAAGTGGCCCTTTACGATGTTGCTATATTCGCACTGCACAGCGTCGATAACTGCTGCAACCAAGGGGTTGGTGCAACTATCATGATGGTTTGTAATCAGCTGTAGGGCTACCATACTATTAGAGACTATGGCTATTGAGTCTGCTATGGTCGTCTGTGCGAGTATCAGGGCTCCTAAAATCACAACCAGCTCGGCTGTCACAACTTTCGTGTGTGGATACAACTTGTATAGGCTTTGTCGTTTGCTTTCACGTATCCAGTAGGCATTACCAGAGCCGTCGCTAAAATTGGACCCATCTGTATAGGCAATGAACGCATAGTGATAATGAGGTAGGAATTCCATTTCCGCTACGTATTTGCGTCCCTGAAACAGTAAACGGGTCCTGGAATCAATCTGCAGAGTCGACGTTTCGTATGACCTGTTGTAGTCCGGTAGAAAAGGACTTTTCCAAACATTGTGCTTTAATGCCTTCATCACCTCATATTCAGCCGCGACGAATGGCCACACCACACACACGCACACGCACACACACACACACACACACACACACACACACACACACACACACACAGTAGGACGTTAATTCCCTGATTTTTTCATCGCGGTGCCCGTATTCGTCGAAGTAGAGCCGCAGGAGGAATTTCTTGCAGAAGAACAGTCTCCGCGGCTTTAATTGTTGCACTGTACACGTTCAAAACCCCTCGTTATTCCTATTCGGCGAGCTCCCACACACCTGAGCAGTATTTTCGAACAGGTCGTACGAGTGCTCTGTAAGCAGTTCCCTTTGCAGGCTGGCTGCATTTTTGCAGTTTCCTACCAATGAACTAAACTCTGCCGCCGGCTTTGGTGCCAGACCGCCGTATTATTTCAGCCTTCTGCTTCCTTAGCGTCTGTCCCACATGTTGCAAGATCTCCGCTATGTGTTTCCGTTGAATCCATTTTGCACGGTTTTGTGCCATTTAAATGTGTTTATTAAAAAACCACTCGCTAGTCCTGTTTGGTCATTTAGTCATCCATCCACTCTTAAGTCAGTTGATCTGTCTTCTCGACGTGTAGTGCCACGCCCACCTGACACCGTTCAGCTGATTTACGGTGATGTTTATTACCAGTGTCCACCCCTATTCTCTGCGTGGCTCACGGCACTCGCGTCCCCCATCCCCTTCCTCCACTCCCTCCTCAGAGTCTGGGAAGAGGGACCGAAACACGGAACTTAGGGAAAAGCAGGATTTGGTGTGGGCGGGGCCGTACTCAGTTACCGTTGGTTGCTCAGTTTTTATTTTTTTGTTTTTAAATCACGTACTCTTTATTTGGAAACAATTGCAAATAAGGTTGACAATAAGGAACAATTGTCAGATTTGACTGTTAAGAAACAATGTCTAATGAACATTTCTTAAGCAAGTTGCACGCACGGCTGAAGGCCTTATTGATCAGAAAGCAAAATTATTTGTCGCCTGAAGGCCCCAATACTAATAATTCAAAGTTAAAATATTTTTTTTGTACAATCATCACAATCCAACCAAATCAAGAGAGAAGTGGGCCTCAGACAGTGCTCCAAGGAAAAGTCGCTCAACTTCGTAAACAATGAGACAGGCAGCCAAGAGTTGTATTTACTTAACTGGATGGCAACTCAAAACTAGTGACAGTTTAAACGCAGGCCAACACTCTATCAAAATCTACCTAACGTCTGATAACCAATACGACAATGGAATAACCCAGGCAAGGGGGAAGCGGCAGACAGCACTGCGGCTTCAGAATCCCGTGTTTAGAACATCCATAAGCAGAAGGAACCACTATGACCAAAGTAGTCCAAAAGAAACAAATATCGGAAACACGATCAAGGAGGCTGTCGAGCTATATGCCTTAGCAGACAGCAGTGGCAAGGCGAGGAAAGGTACACTGCCGCAAAAATACACTAACCTCCAGGGGAGGAAACAGGGGCGTTAGCGGCCACTAGGCAGAAAAATACCACTGGTTGAACTTCATCAATAAACACAACGAATTCAATGATTAATAATAAAAGGTGGAGGATGGCTAATTAATTTCGCCAACTCCAAACACTCCACTCATTGCTCTTCGTCTCAGTGACCCTGTGAGCTGCAACGCACGAACAAATGACGTGATCTCAAAATAGTGGAGGTTTCACTATTAGGTTAATGCTCACTCAACTCAAACGTCCTGGGTCCGGTGGAGAACGAGGTTGTGGCCCTCACAACTACAGCCCCTCGATCCAGCAGTGCCTGCATGCCGCCAGCGGTCCCCGCATGTCCTCATGCTGCCGGACCTCACTGCTGCTCCATCCCAACCGAGCTACCCGACACAATCTGACCCGGAAAACACTTGACGACCTTCCAAGGATAGTACCACGGTATTAGATATGATAACCGCTGCTGCTGCCACTTGTGGACAGACAATGCTGGCAAACGTAGTGGTTCCAGTAAACACAAGAAGAAAACGACACGCCACTATCCCTATTACATGATGCCACTCTACCAACGGCACCAAGACGTGGGGCAACACAGCTCAGGGACGAGATACGCATTGTATTCCTCACCCCCACCCACTCCCTCGCTGACACCGCCAAATTCACTTAGAGATGTACATGATCTGCAGCAAAGTCAGTGGTAAAAATAATGACGTTCATCAGTAACTGAGAGGTTTTGATTGCCAGCAATTTTTGCTTATAACTCAAGAAGACTTTGGTATCCTAGGAGCTACTATGTCTCAGATAACGCTAAACGTCTTTCGACTTGAATCCTGTGACAAGTCTTCTAAAGGAATGGAAGGTTTCATAAAACGGAATGGTTCGTGTCTCGTCCATAGCTACATTATGAAGAAAAGGCCTACAATGTTCTCTGGGTTGACTGCATTATGTCTACCCCTCTGGTGAGATGCAGAAGACCGAAGGATGAACTTTTTTTTAAGAAGGTTTCTGTAACCGGAAAAAAGCGGAGAAGTGTAAGTTGGACTCGCACTCTGAGGGTTCCCTACAAACTTATCTTTGTGTATAGGCAGTTCATCTATACGCAATGGTTCCCAATCTGGGGGTAATTACCCGCTGAGGGGTAAACTGAAAATTTATGAGGGGCAAAAACTGAACGATTCGGTTCTGTTTACCACGAAAATAAATTATCTTCAAAAGATCATTACTCTCATAACAATTTTGTAAGAATCAATGTGTAATCATCTTGAGGTGTTTGTTTTAACAGTATATGTGTTTTTGGATGGGGTCCACTTTTAGCAAAACACAGTATTGTTTTCTACCCCAAACATGTTTCACTGAAGTTGCCGCATCATCAGTGGGTCTTAATATTTTATGGCTTTTTACCGCATGGTGTGGTTTTCCTGCTGTATTATGTTTTTACAGTGTCTGTTTTCTTTTATAGTTTGTCATGTCTTCCTTTTTCTTCATCTTCTTCATTGTGAAGTTCTGTGTATTGAGCTGCCACTCTTTCACTGTTTAGCAGCTGGTAAGAACTTTACAGTAAAGAAGATGAAGAAAAAAGAAAAAAAAATGACAAACTGTAAAAAAAATAGACGCTGTAAAAACATAATATAGCAGGAAAACCATACCATGTGGTAAAAAGCCATAAAATAAAAAACAACCACTAATGAGGCTGCAACTGCAGTGAAACATGTTTGGGATAGGAAACAAAACTGTGTTTTTTTTTAAAGGTGGACCCCATCCAGAAACATATGTCAATTTACCAATAATTGCTTTTTCTCAGTTAGTAGCATTGATACGGTGGAGGTTACAAGTTCCTCGCATAGTCCACCAGCTACATGCCTATACGGTGCATGATAAAAGTGAGACATATACGTAACAAATGCTAAATATCTCAAGAAAATGTCTTCAAGTTGTAGACAGTACCTGCAGTAGTTCGATAATTGCTTCATTACTCGCTTCGAAGCAGATAAATGAATTAACTGATGGCTTGACACAGCAGTAACTACTGTTTCTGCCACATGTAGTAAGCTTGCTTCACACGGTGGAGAATGGCAAAACAGAGGCAAGCCAGCGACCGAGGCGTTGCGAAGTAGGCAGGCGCAGATAGCGTTGCTGATGGCAGCAGTCTACCAACAGACTGAGGCAAGGACGCACACAGACCTAGCGCCGAGCGAAGCCTGGAGAGTGCTGAGTAAGGGGAAGTGAAGCCAGCACGCTACAATACGCTGCAATATACTGTGGGAATAATAACAAAAAGCGACCACCGAGGGTAAAAAAACGTCCTCCTGCTGGATATAAATAGTGGAGCGCAGGCAGCAACAACACCGAGCGAGGTGGCGCAGTGGTTAGACACTGGACTCGCATTCGGGAGGACGACGGTTCAATCCCGCGTCCGGCCATCCTGATTTAGGTTTTCCGTGATTTCCCTAAATCACTCCAGGCAAATGCCGGGATGGTTCCTCTGAAAGGGCACGGCCGACTTCCTTCCCTAATCCGATGAGACCGATGACCACGCTGTCTGGTCTCCTTCCCCAAACCAACCAACCAACCAACCAGGCAGCAACAGACAGAAGCCATTAGGAAGCAGTTCGCATCTGAGGACGGACGTGGTCCGTGTCCGAATGTTCAATCTTCGTAGGTGACGATTCCGGAAGTCTGTTCCAGCTCGCAGGAGTCATCCGTTCGCCGCCAGATGTCAACTTCAGCTCTGGAGGTCGGCCCGAGTTCGGTCGGCACCATGGCTGACTAACTACAGCGAGAACTTGCAGCAGGACCGGCAGCAGCGCGATCTTGGTCACAGGCGCCGCCAGGGACTGACGCCTGGACTTCACGGCAACCCAGCCCCACGGCGCGTGGTCCGTCCATGACGGGACCTTGCGGATGCTGCGACTGACGGCTTCCCAGCCGCTGGTGCAGCAGGCGTCGGCAGCTGACCTCACGGCGACGCGGCTCCGTGTGCTTGACCTTTCTGGGGCACCGAGCGGCGACGAGTTCATCTCAACCACAGGGCATCCTGGCTTCAGCGAAGCACTGGTGACCTGAGGCTCTCGAGTGCGATCAGTGGCGTGCGTTGCCCGCATTGTCGGAGAATCTACACAGCAGCAGCCAGGCGGAGGGATCCGCAGGGCTGGGCAGCGACGACGAGGGAGAAATTGTAAAGAAAGTTCAATAAATAATTATAAAACTCCACGCCGTCTCAGTCTTTGGCGCAACCACTGTGTCTGCTGCTAACAAGTGGTGCAGAAGTCGTAACACTACATAAGAGCTACTACAGTGCTGCACACAGTATTATTGTTATTATTACTATTACTGTTAGTGGCTGTGATCAGACACAAAGCATTAACAGCCTGAAGTCTTCCAATTCCGCCAGTTCATAAGTAAAGACTGCAGTAATCAAGTGATTTACGAACAGTGGGTATAGTGTACACAGATTTTAAATGGGGTTGCAGTGTGCAGGCGATGCAAGTGACGCAATGAAGGGCAGTAATGCGCAGAAAGTATGTTTTGTACCAAGTGTCTACCCTCAATGTGGATAGTTAGCTTTCTTATCTCAGAAGTAATTGAGGGTAGCACTTTCGATACTCATTTAAAAAATAAAAGTGTTCCATGAAAAGTGTTTCACTCTACAGTTTAGTTAGGTGCTAAGATTAGTGATAATGTGGGGGCGGGGAGCGGGCAACAGAAGGCAGGGGGGAGAGGGGGGAGGGTGGGAACACTAGCTAATGTCTAATTGCACTCGAGGGTAATGGTCTAAGGACGGTCGGGAACCACTGATCTATAGGTTTCCATGAGTGAGTTTGCGAGAATCAAAATATGTGACACAAATGGCCGTATCTTTGATAGTATTCACTTAGAAGCTTAAACATTTTGCACCGCCAGGGACCGTAGGCCTTAGTATTTGATAAACATTTCAACTTGACGCCTCTAACCGTTCCTGAGGCAAAGCAGTCTTAATAAATAAACGGACGGACAGACTTTTAACAAAGTGATCCTAATAGGTTTCTGTTTCTACCGATGAAGCTAAGGAACCCCAAAAAGTTAAAGAAAAAATCAAAATAGTGTTTTTCAGTCGACAGTCTGTCGCAATTGTATAAAAACGTGAAAACAGCACACCTGTGACTAGCCAACTAGTTGCGTCAAATGCTGGTCGATCAGGAGAAAGCTAGAACCGCTTTTATAAGGATCATCATTTCACTTTGGCTCGCATGCTACGGCGAGACATTATCACAGATTCAACGACGTACGTTGCCGACTGTGAGCAGTTGCGTCGACCCTGAGATGTCCGAAGTAACAGAACTGTGGTCATAAACTCTGGGCGCAAACATTGGCTACAATTGCATTATTCTAAGATTCTCACTGGGATTTGAGTTTCTGTACACCCATTGTTCCGTTGGTGCAGTTAATATGTCTGAGCGGAACGAGGATGTGAGGCAAATCCGTCTTCAACGCCAGCAAAAGAGCTGTTACATCCACTACAGTAATCATTGTTTGGATCAGGCAGTATACTATGTGATCAAAAGTATCCGGACACCACTAAAAACATACGTTTTTCTAATTAGGTGCATTGTGGTGCCACCTACTGCCAGGTACTCCACGTCAGTGACCGCAGTAGTCTTAGGTATCCTGAGAGAGCAGAAAGAGGCGCTCTGCGGAACTCACGGACTTCAAACGTGGTCAGATGATTGGGTGTCACTTGTGTCATACGTCTGTAACCGAGATTTTCACACTCCTAAACATCCTTAGGACCACTGTTTCCGATTTGATATTGAAGTGGAAACATGAAGGGACATGTACAGCACAAAACCGTACAGACCGACCTCGTCTGTTGACTGACAGGCCGCCGACAGTTGAAGAGGGCCGTAATCTGTAACAGGAAGACATCTATCCAGACCGTCATACAGGAATTCGAAACTTGGTAATTGTGATAGACGTCTCGAATATGATTCTGGAATCCACAAAAAGTAAAAATATATTTACTTTATTGTGCTACCATCTGATGTCGGCAAGAGGAACCAAATCCGAAAGTTCAACGGCTGACACCCCCTCAATATATCAGATTAGATGATTGATAAAGGTAATATCTTTGAAACATTTCAGGGAAAACTATGACGGGGTCCATAAAACTATATCCGATGTACTGAATGCACAGAACTCAGAGACGAAAAATGGTTAGTCCCACAGTGCTACACGAAGCGGCTCGAAAAGCTTGAAACTATTTTTTATATGACACTCACTACTGATGTGTATGGACAATGCGAAGCACAGGCAACATCTCTGCATTATTGAAAATTTTAATGCAGCCGGAGTGAAATGTTCTGTAGATGTTCTAAAAGCAGCTCTTGCAAATTTTAGAACTGCGGAAGCCGTTTAATGAGATGCTAGAAAAAGCCATAGATTGTTCTAAGAATCTAGATCTGAAAGACCCAGATATTCCACGACCAACAGAAACATCAGTGAGACTGAAACGCACTGAAACACCGTCTGTTTCTGAAGAATCTTCTCATGAACGATGGTTTAAAAAGTGTGTTTGAAATACGAAACCATTTTCCAAATAAGACTGGCTGAACATTCAAATGTTTAAAGAGACTATCGTGTCTTGAAGGAATACAGTATGACAACTGCTAGGACATTCAAACTACACGGTTAGCTGCGGGGTATGATGGGAATTATTATGCGCTGTATGGTTTGGTTTAGCGACGAAGTCCACTTTCACTTGGATGAGTTCGTCGATAAGCAAATTTGGCGCATTTGGGGGACTGAGAAACCGCACTTAGCGATCGAGCAGTCTGTTCACCCTCAACGGGTGACTGTGTGGTGTGCAATGGCCAGCCACGGAATAATCGGTGCGATATTCCTTGATGACACGAAGACTACCGAACGGAACGTGAAGGTTTTGGAAGATGATTTCATTCCCATTATCCAAAGTGACCCTGATTTCGACAAGATGTGGTCCATGCAAGACGGAGCTTGACCCCATCGAAGCAGGAGATTATTTGATGTCCTGCAGGAGCACTCTGGGAACCGCATTCTGGCTCTGGGGTCCCCAGAGGCCACTGGCAAGGACCTCGATTGGCCGTACAGCAATAGCCCTGAAATCATCACTGAGAACATCCCATTCGACAGCATCGATGTTTCGACACTTCAGCGGCTCCTGCAGAATTTCGCTATTCCTCTGCACCACATCATCGCCAATGATGGCAGGCGTATCGAACATGTCATAATCTAAATCCGAATATCTGTAGTGACGTTTACATATTGAATAAAGTGTGTGCATGCCGTAGTTTGTAACTAATTTACGTTTTTTTTTCATATAGCTCAAGAATTGTCATCCTATACCTGTAACATCCTCCCAAATATGTGCTACATCTACACGACGTCTGGAAGAGCTGCTAGGAGTACATTCAGTAGACTTTAAGCCTGACTGGCTGCACGTACTGCTCAAAGTGTTGTGAACAATTACGGCTGGCGTACAACCACAAATTTTATCCTCTATTGGAAGACAGCTTATTGCTGAAAATGGTAGCATTAAAGAACTGTTACAGGAAGTTGTTCACATGACTATTCAGTTCATGGCGGTTGAAATATTGTCAGCGTCCTATAAGCGTCTCACGACGACTTAACACTTCCCTCAGATCAACATTGATACAGTCGAGACTCGCCCAGCAGCTTGTCCTTTATATTTATCAAGAGAGGGCCGGGAAAATCAACTTTACGGACGTATTGAAAGAGTTTGTTTCTCGAACTGTGGGAAGGAAAGCTACGGTTGGAAATTGTATCTGCTCGCCTGTTAAAAATTGATAACCCCTAAAATACTAAAATATTTTTGCGTTCATGGGAACCATTTACTGAACAAACGAATACAGAGTATACTACAGGTGTTCCGCACCAATATCTGTGTACTTATGCCATCGTTCTTGCAGCTTCCGTATCGCGTAGTAAACCACTATTTGGTGGTATCCCGCCGCCACTGGTGGACACCTGCATGAAGTTCGTCATCGATGGTGAATTTATTACCCCTTTCATTGCGTCGAATAGGGCGCAGTCGCTAGGAGCCAGATACGGCGAATATGGGTATGTATCAATACAGTAAACCCTAGTTCACGCACGGTGGGAATGGTCTGGCAACTTACATGTGGCCACATATGTTGGAGCAGAAAGCCATGGCCTCATTTTGCTGGCGGTATCGTTGAAAGCGTCGGCGGAGCTAGTACAGTGAACTGCAGCATCGATCACTATTGAGGCTCGTATTGGGAGGGTGCCAAACCACAGGCAATATCCCTTCCAGATCTAAGAACACAGTCGTCCTTTGTTTCTGTGCGAATAGTCTCATCTGTGACTTCTCTGGACGAGGGTTGGGTTGGGTTGTTTTGGGGGAAGAGACCAAACAGTGAGGTCATCGGTCTCATCGGATTAGGGAAGGACGGGGAAGTAAGTCGGCTGTGCCCTTTCAAAGGAACCATCCCGGCATTTGCCTGGAGTGATTTAGGGAAATCACGGGAAACCTAAATCAGGATGGCCGGGCGCAGGATTGAACCGTCGTCTGGACGAGGGCTCTCAGTATGTTTCCACTGCACAGACTGGCGTTTCTCTTCTGGAGTCCAATGGAAGAACCATTATTCGTCGACGGGCATCAGTCGCTCGACGAACTACGCTGGATCTGCACTGTGAAGTTGCACCAACTGTTGGCATATCTCCAAACGCTTCTGTTTCTGCGCAACAGTGAGGGAATAGGGCACCCATTGTGCACACACCTTCATCTTCAAACCCTCATGTATGATGGTCTGGAGAGTTCTGCATAATAGGCGCGTTGTCATTGATACGCTGGGCGTTGCTTGTTTTGCGGACAGTTGTTTGGCGCGCAGTGCTCTTGTGTTTTTCAGCACAGTCCCTGCCGTATCTGAAAGCTAATACCCAACGAAACACGCGTATGCGACTTGGTACTGTTTCCCGACATACGTCTGCTAATCGCTTGTGGATGTCTGAAGCAGTCACTCCTTTCCTTCTGAAAAACCACACCGTCCACCGTTGCCCAGGCTTGCCTGCTTCCATGTTATCAATGTCCACCAGCGTACTTGCGAGCTGGAACAAGTGCTGCCACAACGCGCAGCTTATGGGAAACAGCAACACCATCTGGTGGCGGTAGACACTACTACGGTCATCCTCATGCTAAAAAATTATTGGAGTTTAAAAGGAAACAAAATAAATGTCTTGCATCTATTCAAAGAAATTATGATTTTCTTTTTTCCATGAAGATGAGATCCGCAGCGTCTCTAAAACAGTAAGAACAGTAACCCCCTACCATTGTAAAAGGGAGGGCGGCTGTGCTGCCCCCGTCTAGACCCACTGTCCCCTGTGCAGGAGTTGAGCTACTGCTGGAATGAGCGTGGAAGTGACCCCACAAGTGGAGAGGCACGAAGTCCAAGAAAGAGGAGTTGGCAGTGGAAGACGATGTGATAGTAGCGGCTAATCGAACTATCGATGGTTGCTTGCTGATCCACTGTGCGGCAGTGCCTAGTGAAGCTCTCTCGTCATACTACGTCTGCCGAGCTGTGAATATCTCTGCTAAAAATGGCAGTTGTGGTCTGTCTCAGAATGCATAAACAGCCCTGTTGCATGCCGTTTCCTACACCGTGTGCTGCTTCATCCACATCTTCATATGTACTCAACAAGCCACCGTTTGTTACATGGCTGTCATTTCCTGTTCGCACGTGGACTCAGAGAAAAGTAGAACTAACATCTTCTCAGCTGTGTGATGACTTATTCAGAATTAAAGGACTGATTGTTTCTAAGAAGCAAGAGCACTGAAATTGGGCACATATTTACGACTTGTAATGTTAATGAATACAGCACTGACTGGTTAACACCTTCCCACACTATCGACATACTGGGTGATCAAAAAGTCTGTATAAATTTGAAAACTTAATAAACCACGGAATAATGTAGATGGAGAGGTAAAAATTGACAAACATACTGGGAATGACATGGGGTTTTATTAGAACAAAAAAAAGCAAAGTTTACAAAATGTCCGACGGATGGTGCTGGACAGCAAAACTGCTACCGTGACGGGTGAGAGGTACGCTGATATGTTACAGAATCGCATCATCCCCAGCCTGGCTGATAAACACCTGCTGGAACGTACGAAGTTTATGCAGGATGGCGCTCCACCCCATATTGCTAGATGCGTGAAAGATCTCTTGCGCGCGTCGTTTGGTGATGATCCTGTGCTCACCCGCCACTTTCGTCATGTTTGGCCCCCGAGGTCCCCAGACTTCAGTCCGTGCGATTATTGGCTTTGGGGTTACCTGAAGTCGCAAGAGTATCGTGATCGACAGACATCTCTAGGGATGCTGAAAGACAACATCTGACGCCAATGCCTCACCATAACTCCGGACATGCTTTACAGTGCTGTTCACAACATTATTCGTCGAGTACAGCTATTGTTGAGGAATGATGGTTAACATATTGAGCATTTCCTGTAAAGAACATCATCTTTGCTTTGTCTTACTTTGTTATGCTAATTATTGCTATTCTGATCAGATGAAGCGCCATCTGCCGGAAATTTTTTGAACTTTTGTATTTTTTTGGTTCTAATAAAATCCCATATCATTCCAAGCGTGTGTGTCAATTTGTACCTCTCTATCTACATTATTCCGTGATTTATTCAGTTTTCAAATTTATACTGACTTTTTGATCACGCGGTACATTTCTTACTTAACAGTTTCGCTGAGATATGTATGTTTAATTCACATTAAACGAAAAAAGTGCACAGGTTTGGTTACCCTTCCACCAGTCACTAAAAAGATTTGCTTGCATCCCTCCATCCCTCAATAATAAGCGTATAGGTTTGCTTGCCCCACACTGAAAAAAGAGAGAAACAGTTGGTATGCCATTGACTGACACGGCCCACTGGCTGGCTTCACTTCATTTAACCCGTGGCTTCTTGATTCTTTGTCTCGGGATGTATTCTGGTTCCTTGGCTCGGTAGTAGAACGGGTGATCAAAAAGTTCCCGTTCGAAGGCCATACAGCCGCGAACCGGAATGCCACACTGAACTCGCATTCGGGAGGACGACGGTTCAGTCCCGCGTCCGGCCATCCTGATTTAGGTTTTCCGTGATTTCCCTAAATCACTCCAGGCAAATGGCGGGATGGTTCCTTTGAAAGGGCATGGCCGACTTCCTTCCCCGTCCTTCCCTAATCCGATGAGACCGATGACCTCGCTGTTTGGTCTCTTCTCCCCCAAACAATCCAATCCAATCCGGAATGCCGCTGAGGCAAAATCGCCATGAACATTGAGGCAAGCATTCCATCGATGCACCATGTTGCGGATACCCGTTTGGTAAAGTATCGTGTCCTGCTGCGTAAATAAGTCCGTAACTGCATGCTGCACATTCTCGTCCCAAAGGAGTCACCACCCTTCAAGGGATTTTTTAAGGACGCAAAGGCATGATAATCGCATGGGGAGCGATCAGAACTATTGAGCGGGTGCCCATGTGTGTCTCCCATTTGAGATGGCGTAACTTCTGCGTCACGAATTCGCGATATGCCGATGTGTGTCATCACGAAGCAGCAGCACTCCTTCTCGTAAAATCTGTGTACGTTTAGCCTTAATTGCACGCCGTAATTTCTCCATTCTTCATTCTCCGTTGGGTGACTGGCGATGTTTGTCATTCGGCAGTCAAGCAAAGAGTAACAGCACGTTGGTCCTGTCTGGACGCAGTTGGTAACAACGTCGCCACAGTTAATGTTTCCACGTTTACCGGAAGTAAATCGGAAAGACACGAAAACCACACTAATCCCTTGCCTAAATGTCGGTGCTCATGTATCCGTAACGAAGTCGCGCTGCATCGCATATACACTGCAGCAACGCCCTAAAACGGGAACTTTTGGATCGGCCCTTATTGGTACATTCTATGAATGCTTTCATCTTCTCCCTCATCTTCATTGACAAGTGAAACAATTTTAGAAGTCCCTCATGGCTCTCTTGTCATTACAAACAATCTCAATCCGCCAATTTTTTTCACATCAGATAACATGATTTCTAATTAAAGTTACTGCTGTTGCTATTACTTACCCTTCTTCATCCTCTACTTTACTATTGGTCCCACTGTTCTCGTCTGTCCCTCTTCTTTTTTTTCTTCTTCATCTTTCTTCCTTTCTCCCTCTTCATTTATCTTCTATTCCTCTTTGTATTCTTTGTTTTTTTCTTCTTCTTCTTCCCCATTACTAAAATTATATTGCTCCCAAAATTATCTGATACTGTCCTGGTTTCTTCACTCTTACTAATCTCTTCATTTTTCTCTACTCCTCCTGTAACCAATGGTGCTTCCTTCTCTTCCGTAACAATCATTTTACTATCGTAACATCCAACAATAGCAATATTACCATCATCTTTCTATCCACTTTCTGGAGCATCCGAACCAATCATTTTGCTATCGTAACATCCAACAATAGCAATATTACCTTCTTCTTTGTACCCACTTTCTGGAGCTTTCACTTCGTCAGTAGATTCTGCACCCACACTTTTTTCCTATGTAGGTGGCGACCCAGGTAATCCAACTCTTATTGTTTCATTTGGTGTAACCTTGCTCATTGTTTTCTTTTCTTTACGTTACTCTTCTATCTTTTCTCCTTTTTGAGCCAATTCATTTCATTATAAAAATGTTAAATATTTTGTGTATCGTCTATCCACAGGCCGCTGCGTTGACTTACGTTTGCGTGTAGTTCTACAAGTATTGGCTCCTGCGACGAACTGTTACGTGAGACATCTCTCTGTGTGAGTAACAACTACACACTTTCTACGCTGGCTAGACATAGACGGTTCCTTAAAACATTTGAGTCTTCGTTGCCGGTGTTTTTGTGCGGCGTAATTATTATCCCGTCTTCTCTGCAGTTACTATTTTGCTGGTTCTGACTTTAATGAAGTACTTCGTGAATAAAATTGCACAAATATGCAGTCAAATTTTGATAAGCTTTCAAAGTGGTGCAAAAATTTTTAACTTACTTTAAATGTTCAAAAATGTAAAATTGTGCACTTCACAAAACCAGAAAAACGTAATACCGTACGACTACAGTATAAACGAGTCACTTCTGGATTCGGTCAACTCATACAAATTCCTGGACGTGATATTTTGTAAGTGTATGAAAATGGAATGAACACATAGGTTCAGTAGCAGTTAAGGCAGTTAAGACTTTGTTTTATTGGTAGAATATTGCGGAAACGCAATCGGCTTACATCTCTTTCGTGCGACACATCCTAGAATATTGCTTAACTGTTTGGGACCTGTACCAAATAGGACTAGCATGGAATACTGAACGGATACAGAGAAGGGCAGCAGGAATGGTCACACGTTTGTTCGACTCGTGTGAGAATATCACAGAGATGCTGAAAAGACTGAACTGCAGGGACTTGAAAATAGACGCAAACTATCCCGAGGAAGGGTCCTAAGAAAAGTTTCTCTAGTATATACTACAACCCCCTATATATCTGTCCCTTAGGGATCGTAAGGACAAGATTAGATCAATTAGACCGCACACAAACGAATTTACACAGCCGTTCTTCGCGCTTTATATGTGAGTGGAACGGGATGAAGCCCTAACAATTAGTATAATGCGAAGTTCTCTCTGCCATGCACTTCACAATGGTTTGCTGGTTATAGATGAATGGGCTGGTTATAATCAAATTTTTCTACTTGAAAGGGCATCAATGAAAAGCAAGTGTTCGTAGGACAATCAAACTTCGTGGAAACGCTTGTAAGAAAGTGCGGAAGAGAAGTAACGAATTAACCATTGAAAGAAACACGTCTGAATTCCCACATAAGATGGTAACATTTGTTAAGTGCGTACCACGTTTACGTTCCAAGTTACAAACTTTGCTCAATGTGACGACCATCTGCAAGCAAGACAGCCTGGAACGGCACCAGAGATTGCTCTACTGTTCCCCGAAACATGTCAGTTAGGATGTTGGTTACCTCCCTCGCTAAGCTCATTATCAACGTCGAACGTGTATTAGTGGTACCGTTGAGAAACCCTGTCCTTCAGGTAACCAAACAGGTTGCTGTACAAGTCTTGCTACGTAAAAATATGTCAGGCTAATGAAATCTTTTCTGGAAAATCCCTAACGGCTAATAGGTGAATTACAAAATTATTAGTGTCTGTTTAAGACTAGTAGCTGCCGCCTCCGTCCTATACCCTGTGGCTGCGTGGTGATTCGAAGACACAGGCCCATTAGTCCCAGCATGTGGTGAAGCGACCAAGTAAAATCTCGTCTACAAAATTATGATGTGCCCTGTCGGGACGATGCGTAGGTTTCCTGAGACAGAAATCAAAAGAATGAGAGAATACAATCACTGTGAGAAATATTGTAATATACTCAACTTAGTAGAATGAATCCTCGCTTTATCTGCAGAATTAAACGTAAGCCAAGTCCTGAACCCAGTTCTGTTGTACTGCAGTCGTACGGAAAGATGCGACTCCAGTTACGACGATACTCGATTGCTACTAGACTGAAGCTACGCGACTGGGCAGATTGCCGTCGTGCGGTCTTTTAAACACGTGATCTGCAGCGTTGGTGGCGCCTCAACTCAGGGGGCGTTGGCAGTCGTGGAGCCGGCGGTTGGCGGCACTGGTCGCTATCACTGCCTCTGTCGGTCAACAGCAGAATCTCTAGTGCCAACAGAGTGGGGCAGTGGCCGCGGCACAGCTCGTCCGTGTCCAACGCATGCACAGCGGTGCCCGTAATGAGCAAAGGCAGCGGCGGCCGTGGCGAATAACTTTAACACAGTGCTGGTGATGTCTGTAGGGTGTTTTTAACTCTACACACTTCCTACATATTACTCAGAGTGGGGGAAACGTCTTAGGCGGCCACATTTGACTGCATCATCTTCCTTTGGTCATAAATTTTGTTAACTTAGATAATTCAGCTAATAGGATAATGCCCCGCCATTTACAAATCACGCAAACTCACCAGAGGAGTGGGAAGGGGCGTGGGGACGGGTGGAAACAGCAATTTTTTGGATCCAAAATTACACTTACTTAACATAAGAGACCAAGTGCGTGAGTGGTTAGCACACTGGACTCGCATTCGGGAGGGCAACGGTTCAATCCCGGTTCCGGCCATCCTGATTTAGGTTTTCCGTGAATTCCCTAAATCGCTTCAGGCAAATGCCGGGATGCTTCCTTAGAAAGGGCACGGCCGATTTCCTTCCCCATCCTTCCCTAATCCGAGCTTGTGCTCCGTCTCTAATGGCCTCGTTGTCGATGGTACGTTAAACAGTAATCTCCTCCTCCGCCAAGTGCGTGGTTTGTTTGTATAGGAGTCTCAGCCAAGAGGCCACTTTATTTACATCAGTTGAACAATGGTCCCATTGAGGCAGAAACCGCTCAGAACTCGTATGTGTAGGACTGTTCGCTGTACAGATTGTGTATAATAATGGAGATGTCTTTGTTCCATGAAGTACCCTGCATTTTCTGTGAAGCGTGTTGATAGTTGGTCACCACCTCAGATTTTTACTTTCTTGTCACAGATGAGATTTGGTATTATTTGCAAGATTTTTCATGGTAAATTGAAACCTAACATCTTAAACAGTAGCCCAGCATGCCACATCTTATCAAACGCCCGTTGTCCAAACAGAGGGCATTTTCAGGTGCTCACTGTGCCCTCAAGACTGAAAAGTGTGATGTGATGCGATCAACGGCCATGCTGGAGATCCGCCATATCGTGTGTTTTTTCCTTATTTTTTTTTTTTTTTTTTTTTTGCTTTACCGATTAACCTTAGAATAGGGGCGGCTGTGCTGTGGTTGCTCCTGAGTCCGACTTGTTCTTGTGCGATGATACTGTTGTCTTCCGTGATTTCTTGGATTCTGTCGTTAATAATGATTCTTCCGACTATTCCCCCTATCACTAGGAGCAAGTTGATACGAGGGCTATTCTCTTTCTACGGTTCGATCGGTGCAAAGCGGAAACTACACGGAAAATCGACAATAATTTATGTGCAATATTTAGCTACACCTTCCGGCTACTGTTCTCAATGGTCACTGCTCCGACTTAGACATTTATCATAGCGCGATACCAGCTTTCCAATAGTCTCTTCATAGAAGCTAGCCACTTGTGCTTTCGGCTAGTTCTCTACATTGGGCTACAGCTCGTTGTCTGTGCCAAAATGTTGTCCTCACAGTGACCAAGGAGACGAAAATCAGAGGGAGCCAAGTACCAGCTGTATGGTTGGTGATGAAACACTTACCACCAAAAACGCTGCAGGAGCTTCGTTGTTTCAGCTGCAGCGCACTGATCAGACAAAACATTATGACCACCGCCCACCGCGACGTTGGATGCCGCTCGGTGGCGCTGCGGGCACGTGACGCGGTAAAAGACACGGACGGGGGATCACCCTAGCGAAGATATGGGCTGCAAAAGGGGAATTTCATTGAAATAAGCGACTTTCACAAAGGGCAGATTATTACACTACTGGCCATTAAAATTGCTACACCACGAAGATCACGTGGTACAGACGCGAAATATAACCGACAGGAAGAAGATGCTGTGATTTTCAAATGATTAGCTTTTCGGAGCATTCACACAAGGTTGGCGCCGGTGGCGACACCTACAACCTGCTGATATGAGGAAAGTTTCCAACCGATTTCTCATACACAAACAGCAGTTGACCGGCGTTGCCTGGTGAAACGTTGTTGTGATGCCTCGTGTAAGGAGGAAAAATGCGTACCATCACGTTTCAGACTTTAAAGTTCGGATTGTAGCCTACCGCGATTGCGGTTTGTCGTATCGCGACATTGCTGCTCACGTTCGTCGAGATCCAATGACTGTTAGCAGAATAGGGAATCGGTGGGCTCAGGAGGGTTAATACGGAACGCCGTGCTGGATCCCAACAGCCTCGTATCACTAGCAGCCGAGATGACAGGCATCTTATCCGCAGGGCTGTAACGGATCGTGCAACCACGTCTCGATCCCTGAGTCAACAGATGGGGACGTTTCAAGACAACAACGATCTGCACGAACAGTTCGACGACGTTTTCAGCAGCATGGACTATCAGCTCGGAGACCATGGCTGCGGTTACCCTTGACGCTGCATCACAGACAGAAGCGCCTGCGATGGTGTACTCAACGACGAACCTGGGTGCACGAATGGCAGAACGTCATTTTTTCTGATGAATCCAGGTTCTGCTTACAGCACCATGATGGTCGCATCCGTGTTTGGCGACATCGCGGTGAACGCACATTAGAATCGTCTATTCGTCATCGCCATACTGGCGTATCTCCCGGTGTTATGGTATGGGGTGCCACTGGTTACACGTCTCGGTCACCTCTTGTTCGCACTAACGGCACTTAGAACAGTGGACGTTACATTTCAGATGTATTAGGACCCGTGGCTCTACCCTTCATTCGATCACTGCGAAATCCTACATTTCAGCACGATAACGCACGACCGCATGTTGCAGGTCCTTCACGGGCCTTTCTGATATAGAAAATGTTCGACTGCTGCCCTGGTCAGCACATTCTCCAGATCTCTCACCAATTGAAAACGTCTGGTCAATTGTGGCCTAGCAACTGGCTCGTCACAATACGCCAGTCACTACTCTTGATGAACTGTGGTATCGTGTTGAACCTGCATCGGCAGCTGTACCTGTACACGGCATCCAAGCTCTGTTTGACTCAATGCCCAGGCGTATCAAGGCTGTTATTACGGGCAGAGGCGGTTGTTCTGGGTACTGCTTTCTCAGGATCTATGCACCCAAACTGCGTGAAAATGTTATCACATGTCAGTTCTAGTACAATATATTTGTCCAATGAATACCCGTTTGTCATCTGCATTTCTTCTTGGTGTAGCAATTTTAGTGGCCAGTAGTGTATTTCGCAGAGCCTGTGAACGAGTATCTCGAAAACTGCGAAGCTGGTCGAATATTCACGTGCTACTGTTGTGAGCATCTACGGAAAGAGGTAGAAGGATAGTGAAACTACCACAAGGAGCTAAATGCTTGGACGTCCTCGACTCTTCACAGAACGTGGGCTTCGGAGGCTTGTCTGCTCTGTAAAGTAGGACAGATGGTGATCTGTGGCATCTCTGCCGAGAGAGCACAATGCTGGTGCACGCACAAGTTTTGGAGCACACCGTTCATCGTATATAGTTGAACACGGAGCTCCGCTTCAGTCCACCCCTACGTGTTCACATGCTGACCCAACGACATCGTCAGTTACGATTGCACTGGGCGCGACCGTCGATCAATGAAAACGTGTCGTCTTTTCTGGTGAATCACTTTTTGCTACACTAGACCGATGGCAGTCGCCACAAACGCCGTCATCGAGGTGAACGTCGACTCGAAACATGCAGCGCTGTAAAGGGCGCAGGCTGTTAGGTGCAGTACTACATTCTAAGATAGACATTCTCCTGCACTTGCATGGCCCCTGTGCTAGAAATCGAAGACGCGCTGGCATCTGCTAACCACCTGCTTCCCATCATGCTTGATGTCTTCCCCGAAGGCAATGCCATTTTTTCAGCATTACAGTTATCCGTGTCTCGGAGCCATATCCGTCCTATATTGGTTCGAGGAGCGTTACAGTGAACTCACGTTGATGCATCGGTGTTCAAATTCGCCTGATGTGTATCCTATGGAACTCATCTGGGTCGCTACCGTGCACTATTACCCCGTTCGCGAATCAACGATCCGCTATTTATGCGAATTACATGACCTGTGAGTAGACATTTAATGCCACATACCATCACAAGAAGCCATGTGGCATCCAGGGAGAAGAAACGTCAGAGATTGAAGAGATCCATGGACCACGGCCATACAACCCGGAAGAATTCTCGGCAGCTGAAACATCCGGTCGTGAAAGCCTTCATTGTATGAAGAAATAAAAACTTTGTGGTTTGTAGATGACACTGTAATTCTGTCCGAAGCAGCAAAGGACTTAGAAGAACAGTTTAACGGAATGGACAGTGTCTTGAAAGTAGGATATAAGATGAACATCAACGAAAGCAAAACGAGGATAATGGAATGTAGTCGAATTACATCAAGTGATGCTGGGGGAATTAGATTAGGAAAGGAGACATTTAAAGTAGTAGACGCGTTTTGCCATTTGGGCAGAACAATAACTGATGGTGGTCGGACTTCAGAGGATGCAAATAGTAGGCTCGTGATGGCAAGAAAACATTTCTGGAGAAGAGAAATTTGTTAACTTCGGATATTTAATTGAGGAGGTACTGAACAAAATTGGAGAGAAGCGAAATTTGTGGTACAACTTGACTAGAAGAAGGGATCGGTTGATAGGACATGTTCTGAGGCATCAAGGGATCACAAATTTAGTATTGGAGGGAAGAGTGGAGGGTAAAAATCGTAGAGGGAGGCCAAGAGATGATACACTAAGTAGATTCTGAAGGATATAGGTTGGAGTAGTTACTCAAAGATGAAGATGCTTGCACAGGCTAGAGTAGCATGGAGAGCTGCATCAAACCAGTCTTTGGACTGAAGACCAACAATCACCTCCACAAAGCTACCAACAAACTGTGGGTTCCCTCATATGCAGAATCGGTGATGTATTTCGTTCCAAAGACGGAAAAACAAGCTCTTAAGCAGATGGTCACAATGTTTTCGCTCATTAGTGTATGTGGTCGAGGATTGTCACAAAGAACGATAATGTCTGATAACAACATTCTTCTTCGCTTGTTCTGAAATACCCTTCGTTGACGATTTTCTCGAATCGCCTGATCCACTCACTGAACAAGATCAACGGTTGACACTCTACTCCATCCCTGACCGCGTGCTTCATGAACGTCTGTATGTTCTGCTTCAAATTCCTACACCATTGCCACACTTTACTGTCACGCATAACAGTTACGTTGTGTGGGCTGCATGAAATCAGCAAGAAGAAAGTGAATGACAGCACGCACTTCAGAATTGGCGAATGGCTCTTAGTGTTTAGGTACTTTTACGCGCTCACAACTGAAAAGTGTGACATGACGCGATCGACGGCCATACCGGGTGATTAAAAAGTCAGTATAAATTTGAAAACTGAATAAATCACGGAATAATGTAGATAGAGAGGTAAAAATTGACACACATGCTTCGAATGACATGGGGTTTTATTAGAACCAAAAAAATACAAAAGTTCAAAAAATGTCCCACAGATGGCGCTTCATGTGATCAGAATAGCAATAATTAGCATAACAAAGTAAGACAAAGCAAAGATGATGTTCTTTACAGGAAATGCACAATATGTCCACCATCATTCCTCAACAATAGCTGTGGTCGAGGAATAATGTTGTGAACAGCACTGTAAAGCATGTCCGGAGTTATGGTGAGGCATTAGCGTCGGATGTTGTCTTTCAGCATCCCTAGAGATGTCGGTCGATCACGATACACTTGCGACTTCAGGTAACCCCAAAGCCAATAATCACACGGACTGAGGTCTGGGGACCTGGGAAGCCAAGCATGACGAAAGTGGCGGCTGAGCACACGATCATCACCAAACGACGCGCGCAAGAGATCTCTCACGCGTCTAGCAATATGGGGTGGAGCTCCATCCTGCATAAACATCGTACGTTCCAGCAGGTGTTTATCAGCCAGGCTGGGGATGATGCGATTTTGTAACGTATCGGCGTACCTCTCACCCGTCACGGTAGCAATTACAAAACCAGAATCACGCATTTCGTCGAAGAAAAAAGGCCCGATAACGGTAGATGTGGTAAATCCAACCCATACCGTGACTTTCTCATCACGCAATGGATTTTCCACGACAGTTCTAGGATTTTCGGTAGCCCAAATTCTGCAGTTGTGGGCGTTGACAGACCCTCGGAGCGTGAAATGAGCTTCGTCGGTCCACAACACGTTACTCAACCAATCGTCATCTTCTGCCATCTTTTGAAACGCCAACACCGCAATTGCCCTCCGCTTTTCTAAATCGCCAGGTAACAGTTCATGATGACGATGGATTTTGTACGGACAGCATCGGAGGGTTTGCCTAAGTGCCAACCAAACAGTAGTGTATGGAATGCCAGTGCGTTGTGCGACTGCACGAGCGCTGACTTCCCCGTGCATAGACGAACCCGCTACAGTCTCCATTTCTTACTGAACTGTCTCAAAAGCTTACGCCTTGTGCTCGGTCGGCCACTACGGGGTCTATCGTCTAAACAACCTGTGGCTTCGAACTTGGAAATTATTCTCGCCACAGCTACATTTGTCAACGGACATTTACCCGTTCGAATCCCCTTCCTATGGCAATAGGATCGTAACGCTGAACTAGCACATTCCCCATTCTGATAATACAGCCTCACTAAAAGCACCTTTTCAGGTAACGTCAACATGCTGCGTCTGCTGGCGCATCTGATTCTCTCATTACAGTTCCTTTTATACACGATTGTCATTCGCAGTCACTGACGTTTTGCTGTCCAGCACCATCTGTTGGACATTTTGTGAACTTTTTTTTTGTTCTAATAAAACCCCATGTCATTCCAAGCATGTGTGTCAATTTGTACCTCTCTATCTACATTATACCGTGGTTTATTAAGTTTTCAAATTTATACTGACATTTTGATCACCCGGTACTAGATGCTCTGCACAGAACACCTTCGCAAAGCTTCAAGGCATTTTCACTATGGTGTGAATTTTGCGCCCAGTCATTGCAGAAGGAGTGTTTTTTGTTTTAACGCTGCATTGAATAGTCTCCGATGTGTTAGAGAGGCGATGTGGTAGGAGTAGTTTAGGATGTTGCCTTCCTATACCGTCGCTCCCAGGGGCCGTGTTTCTGCCACTTGATACGCCAGAAATTATTGCACAATCTGTAATTTCGTGAAGTAGCGGATGATCAGCGATTGCAGAGATAAATCCCACAGTATCATTTCTTCGTGAAGTTTTGGATCTTGTGGATGTTCGTGAATTTTCTAGCACATTGAGGGATACTTTCGATTTCTAACGGCCGTCTGTAATGATGTTACAGTCTGATACTAAAGCCGGTTCTTCACAAATGGTGTGCCCCATGATTCATTTGTATTTTTTCCAGAAAAGGCTGGAATTGAAAAGGTTTAGACATTGAGATTCCCTTGGCCATTCATTAGCTCTGAATTGACGAATTTCAGTTTTTATTAGGTCTTTGAATCTGTTCCACTCGATTTTTGGGCATTCGTTTGCCTGATATTTTATTATCTGTAGAGTTTTCTTTTTTAAAAATTTTGTGTAGTGTATGTGTTGAGAGTCTTTCTTCATGTTCAGTTTTTCTTCTTGGGTGCGCCTCGCATTTCGACACCAAATTGCTTTACTTGCACTATTTCCTTTTCTAGAGCATCTGCGGTTATAATAGCTTTCGTACATAAAGATTTTCAGTTCAGAATATTTAAGCCACAATCACTAGTAATTTCCGCTCCGTTTATGGTTCTTTGTTGATATTAACTTTCCTCACAATACGTAAAATTTTAATAAATAGTTTATAACGACTGTTCAAGAAATTTCACCTGCGAGAATACTTCTACAATAACCTGTTTCGTTAAATATTACAGAAAAATTTGTAATCTATACATTGATTCAAAATATTAATGATTGCTATACTCTGGATGCACACGCGACTCAGTATATTACTGATTCACTTCTACTGCACATGTTTTGCTGTGATCAAATATTTACGCAAATAAACCCACCTACGTCGAGACATATGAAGATATCGAATGATGCTGCTGTCTTTGTGGCACTGTCCGTTGTATACAATACGGCAACTTCTCCTTCTTAAATATCAGGAGACTCCATAAGTATTAGTCCGATCATAGCACATAGAATATAACAAGCACAATCATAAAAATATAGTTAAGAAACGAACTACTATAATTATTTCCTTACAGCAGTTAATATCTGCATTTAGAACTAACGTTATTTGGATTCCTAGGTTGCTTAATTTATGAACAGATCAACGTTATTCATAACCGTGCCCAGTTAATGTCAAGCAAGGGATCGCATGGTAAATAGGATCCGAGGTATGGTGCCACATTGACAAGCACCCCTCTCTCCCTTTCTTTTTACAGTTGTTTCATCTATTGCAGTGGATAGTCCCCTCCTTGGTTTGAAAGCCTTTGAGTGGTATTGAAGTAATATGGGTCAAAAGCGACGCGAAACAACAAAAGGGGAGAGAGAAGTCGAGATCATTTTGTCCCGAAGAAGAAAGTCTTTTCAGGAAATCGGAGAAACCGTTGACAGACCTCCCAGTGCAATCCAGACTGTTACAGATAGCTTTAATCAGAACAAAAAGTCCGGAAATCAACTACGAAGCGGTCGTCCAGCAGTTCAATGCCAGATGAAAAAAAGACGGCTACTTAGAGAAGTCAAGAAAAATCCAAATCCAAGCGTTTCAAAACTTGCTACTGCAGTTAAGTGCATACAGGAAAATCTGTTCAGTACTGATTATAAGAAATGTGTTTCATGCAGCTGTGGTATGGAGGGCAAACAGACTATAGAAACCCATATATCAATAAAATCAACAGAGTGAAGCGAGGGAACATAGATCCGATGGGTTTGATTATTGGAAGAAGATTATTTTTACTGACGAAAGTCGTCTTGAGCTGTTCAAGTCAAATGTGCGAGTAACAGAGCGGAGAAAAAAAAAGAGTCTTGCGCTTTAAGAGAAAAATATAACAGCCTCCATTAAATACAGAGGAGGTTCAGTTCTTGTCTGGGACTGGATGAGTAAGAATGTGTGTGTGTGGGGGAGGGGGGGAGTAAGATGTGTGTTTTATTGATGGAATTGTGGACTACAAGGTTTACATAAACATTCTAAAAGCACGTCTATCCAATAGCGTGAATACTACTGGTCTTTCTGGGGATAATACGAGTATCTTCAAACAAGATAATTACCCAAAACAAACAACTCTAGATGAAAGGCTGTGGCTGTTGTATAACATTTCCCGCTTTAAGCCGACACCACCATATTCTCCAGACATTAATCCAAAAGAGAATAAATGGAATGTACGCAAGAAAAATATGAGGAATCATGAGATGTCCAATCAGTGATGAATTCAGGAGGTGCCGCGGTGGGGGGTGGGGGGGGGGGGGAATTGGAAATTTCCCCGAGAAATTCATATCTATAGTTGCGGTGAAACATAAAAATTATCACCTGGTCTGTTAATTTGTACCGTTGTGACAAAATTTAAACTATGCCAGCTGCTGTTGCTAACGAAGTTTGGAGTCAACTATGGAGAAGTCGTGATGACATGCAGTTTTTACAAGCAAAATGAATGTGTAACACAATAGGTGGCTGCTGGGTCCTTATAGTTTGGTTTTGTTACTTATCGGCTCGGTTTGGAACACTTAGCGTCGATTGTTCTGTTTTTATTATTATTATTGCCAACACCAACAAATTAGCAGTTGCTATATAGTAAGTGTGCGGTAAAGCTAAGCGTTGCAAGGTGTGTTGGCAACGCCGATTGTGGAATAAGTCAGCCTTTCCTCTCTCATGTCTTCCCTCACCGCACCTCCAATCGGCCTAACGTGTAAGCTAATCCCTTAGCTACGCAGTCCACCCTCGCTGCGAACTTTATTCTTATCCGCCACTCGTATCAATACTTTATTTGCCCTTAGAATAAAGCTGATGTCGCAAAACGCATCCCCGGGTATTGCTACGGAATTGGAAGTAGCATCTGAGATTATAAAAGATTGTTTTAATTTTTTTATTGCATTACTTGGAATATTTCCAAGATTTAATAGCCATATAGATTTTTCCTAATCGATGAGTCCAAAGCTCAAACCAAATATTTGTGCACACTTGACAATGATTTCGCATTGTCAATGGGGACACACAATTTTTGCCTAAAGAAGCGGCACATTCCACCATGAGTGGGACGTTTGGCAACACTGCTCTACGAGTATAATCTAAGCTTTCATTGTTGTATAAAAACTCAATACATTGTTGAAACTGTTGTAAGGTCAGTCGACAGGTTACTATGGAAGTGTGATGTGATTATGTAGTGTACTACGTGCAGTCTTCGTCAGTTTATAACATAAAAAGAAGTGTTAGTGTCGAAATACAATGTCGAAACAACAAAATTTAATTTCTTTCTTTTCAAATAAAAGACTGTGTATTGCAAAAGACAAAGACGAGTGTGAGTCTACTGAAAGAAGTGCTAGTGATTGTGACGATGAATTGCTTAGGTCCACCACGTCTTCAGTTTCCCTTCCACAGTTTTCAAACGATAAATGTTCTATTTCTGGCCCATCCGTAAATTGCAATTCTAAACGAAGTATTGAACGTGAGATTAAGTATCAGCAACAATGGGAGTGTAAGTACAATTTGTTGTACTTTCATCATGAGCGGGGTGGGACTTTCTGCAAATTGTGTGAAATGCATTTAAAAAACGATATCGAAGCTCTACAGAAAACAGGAGTAGTGTTCATTTCTGTACCTTTCCCTAAATTTAGAAAAGCTACCGGAAGTATGGGAAACCTAGAAAAGCACGCCAACTCAGAAAAACATGCAAGAGCCGTTGCACTTGAACACTGTAGATTACAGGGATTAAACGCTCCAATTCATACACAGATATTTAAACAAAATGAAAAGGAAAAAGCTTTAAACCGCCAAGCATTGTCACCGTTAATTCGAAGTCTGTATTTTCTTAGTAAGGAAGAAATACCCCACACAACAAATCATGAACCTATAATTCATAAGGTAGTACTGAAAAGCGACATTAATCTTGAAAAGTGGTAAAATTTCAAAGCGAAAGGTCCACATATCTTAGTGAGTATACTGCGTCAGAATTGTTGACTTGTTTGGGAAAGTCTTTAGACTTTCAAGATGAAACACATCTCCATGACAAATATTTTTCACTAATGGCAGACGAATCTACAAATGTTTCCAACCAAAGTGAACTGCCTTTAGTAGTTCGATATGTTACATCGTCTCCATCGTTTGAAGTGAAGTAAAGGTTTTTATGTCTCGTTGAGTTGAAAAGCACTTCAGCTGAATCCATATTTACAGCAATTGATACTGAACTAAAGAAAAGAAAACTTTCTTACGACAGATTACTATCTTGTTCTTTCGACGGTGCTGCTAAATTAGTGGTTCTATATCAGGAGTCCGCGCTCGGTTGTCAGAGAGGAAGGGCCATAAGCTGCCATACATTCACTGTAAAGCACATGTTTTGTCAATTGCTACCACCAACTCTAGGAATAAACAACCCATTATAAAACGCACATTACATGTTGTTAAAGACATTTACAAACTTTTTCATGGTTCTTCCAAACGAGAAAACGTTTTGCATGAAATTCAGTGTGCTTTAGAGCAAACTGTTTCAAAAATACCCCAAGCTGTTGACATCCGAGGGTTCAGTACCTATCGCACAGTTCACGCTATTTTCCTAACCAACAAGTCCATTATAATAGCATGTAAACATATACATAAGGACGGCGCGGATTTAACAAGTTTAGCTGGAGGAATCTTGTTAGAAATGATGAATTCCAATTTCATTGTAGGTTTAGTGATTTTAGACGATACCTTAAATGCAGTCTCAAATTTACGTAAAGTTTTGCAGAGACAATCACTTACAATTTCGCAAATCCCTCTACTTGTTTCTGGAACTCCGGAACATTTAAGACACATCGACTGTCTTTGTGACTGCGATGGACATAGTGCAGAAAATGAAACTCTTAATAAAATTAAAAAACTGCAGGAGGACGCAACAGAAGTTTAAGGTGTGCTGTTCGCGAACGTAGAGGAGCAGATTCAAGCCATGAAAAGCGCAAGGAAATTTGTTAAAAGTATGATTGATGAAATTGAGCAACGGTTTGATGAGAAGGGAAGAAAAATAATAGAACTAAGTGAATATTTTGGAAGTTTTAAAAAATTTCTAGAGTTTAGTGATAATAATTGTAAGGAACTGTGCATGATTTTGGGACTTACAAACGTCTACATCTACATCTACATTTATACTCCGCAAGCCACCCAACGGCGTGAGGCGGAGGGCACCTTACGTGTCTCCCTTTCCTGTTCCAGTCGCGTATGGTTCGCGGGAAGAACGACTGTCTGAAAGCCTCGGTGCGCACTCGAATCTCTCTAATTTTACATTCGTGATCTCCTCGGGAGGTATAAGTAGGGGAAAGCAATATATTCGATACCGCATCCAGAGACGCACCCTCTCGAAACCTGGACAGCAAGCTACACCGCGATGCTGAGCGCCTCTCTTGCAGAGTCTGCCACTTGAGTTTGCTAAACATCTCCGTAACGCTATCACGCTTACCAAATAACCCTGTGACGAAACGCGCCGCTCTTCTTTGAATCTTCTCTATCTCCTCTGTCAACCCGACCTGGTACGGATCCCACACTGATGAGCAATACTCAAGTATAGGTCGAACGAGTATTTTGTAAGCCACATCCTTTGTTGATGGACTACATTTTCTAAGGACTCTCCCAATGAATCTCAGCCTGGCACCCGCCTTACCAACAATTAATTTTATATGATCATTCCACTTCAAATCGTTCTGCACCCATGCTCCCAGATATTTTACAGAAGTAACTGCTACCAGTGTTTGTTCCGCTATCATATAATCATACAACAAAGGATCCTTCTATCTATGTAATTGCAATACATTACATTTGTCTATGTTAAGGGTCAGTTGCCACTCCCTGCACCAAGTACCTATCCGCTGCAGATCTTCCTGCATTTCGCTACAATTTTCTAGCGCTGCAACTTCGCTGTATACTACAGCATCATCCGCGAAAAGCCGCATGGAACTTCCGACACTATCTGCTATATCGTTTATAAATATTGTGAAAAGCAATGGTCCCATAACACTCCCCTGTGGCACGCCATAGGTTACTTTAAAGTCTGTAGACGTCTCTCCATTGAGAACAACATGCTGTGTTCTGTTTGCTAAAAACTCTTCAATCAAGCCACACAACTGGTCTGATATTCCGTAAGCTCTTACTTTGTTTATCAGGCGACAGTGCGGAACTGTATCGAACGCCTTCCGGAAGTCAAGGGATATAGCATCTACCTGGGAGCCTGTATCTAATATTTTCTGGGTCTCATGAACAAATAAAGCGAGTTGGGTCTCACGCGATCGCTGTTTCCGGAATCCATGTTTATTCCTACAGAGTAGATTCTGGGTTTCCAGAAACGACATGATACGCGAACAAAAAACATGTTTTAAATTTCTACAACAGATCGATGTCAGAGATATAGGTCTATAGTTTTGCGCATCTGCTCGATGACCCTTCTTGAAGACTGGGACTACCTGTGCTCTTTTCCAATCATTTGGAACCTTCCGTTCCTCTAGAGACTTGGGGTACACGGCTGTTAGAAGGGGGGCAAGTTCTTTCGCGTATTCTGTGTAGAATCGAATGGCTATCCCGTCAGGTCCAATGGACTATCCTCTGTTGAGTGATTTCAGTTGCTTTTCTATTCCTTGGACACTTATTTGCCCGCATCTCGTGGTCGTGCGGTAGCGTTCTCGCTTCCCACGCCCGGGTTCCCGGGTTCGATTCCCGGCGGGGTCAGGGATTTTCTCTGCCTCGTGATGGCTGGGTGTTGTGTGCTGTCCTTAGGTTAGTTAGGTTTAAGTAGTTCTAAGTTCTAGGGGACTTATGACCACAGCAGTTGAGTCCCATAGTGCTCAGAGCCATTTGAACCATTTGACACTTATTTCGATGTCAGCCATTATTTCGTTTGTGCGAGGATTTAGAGATGGAACTGCAGTGCGGTCTTCCTCTGTGAAACAGCTTTGGAAAAAGGTGTTTAGTATTTCAGCTTTACGCGTGTCATCCTCTGTTTCAGTGCCATCATCATCCCAGAGTGTCTGGATATGCTGTTTCGAGTCACTTACTGATTTAACGTAAGACCAGAACTTCCTAGAATTTTCTGTAAAGTCGGTACATAGAATTTTACTTTCGAATTCACTGAACGCTTCACGCATAGCCCTCCTTACCCTAACTTTGACATATTTTAGCTTCTGTTTGTCTGAGAGGTTTTGGCTGCGTTTAAACTTGGAGTGAAGCTCTCTTTGCTTTCGCAGTAGTTTCCTAACTTTGTTGTTGAACCGTGGTGGGTTTCTCCAGTCCCTCACAGTTTTACTCGGCACGTACCTGTCTAAAACGCATTTTACGATAGCCTCGAACTTTTTCCATAAACACTCAACACTGTCAGTGTCGGAACAGAAATTTTCGTTTTGATCTGTTAGGTAGTCTGAAATCTGCCTTCTATTACTCTTGCTAAACAGATAAACCTTCCTCCCTTTTTTATATTCCTATTTACTTCCATATTCAGGGATGCTGCAACGGCCTTATGATCACTGATTCCCTGTTCTGCGCTTACAGAGTCGAAAAGTTCGGGTCTGTTTGTTATCAGTAGGTCAAGATGTTATCTCCACGAGTCGGTTCTCTGTTTAATTGCTCGAGGTAATTTTCGGATAGTGCACTCAGTATAATGTCACTCGATGCTCTGTTCCTACCACCCGTCCTAAGCATCTGTGTGTCCCAGTCTATATCCAGTGAACTGAAATCTCCACCGAAGACTATAACATGCTGACAAAATTTATGTGAAATGTATTCCAGATTTTCTCTCAGCTGTTGGGCCACTAATGCTGCTGAGTTGGGAGGTCGGTAAAAGGAGCCAATTATTAACCTAGCTCGGTTGTTGAGTGTAACCTCCACCCATAATAATTCACGGGAACTATCCACTTGTACTTCACTACAGGATAAACTACTACTAACAGCGACAAACACGCCACCACCGGTTGCATGCAGTCTATCCTTTCTAAACAACGTCTGTGCCTTTTTAAAAATTTCGGCACAATTTATCTATGGCTTCAGCCAGCTTTCCGTACCTATAACGATTTCAGCTTCGGTGCTTTCTATCAGCGCTAGAAGTTCCGGTACTTTACCAACACAGCTTCGACAGTTTACAATTACAATACCGATTGCTACTTGGTCCCCACATGTCCTGACTTTGCCCCGCACCCTTGGAGGCTGTTGCCCTTTCTGTACTTGCCCGAGGCCATCTAACCTAAAAAATCGCCCAGTCCACGCTACACAACCCCTGCTACCCGTGTAGCCGCCTTCTGTGTGTAGTGGACTCCTGACCTATCCAGCGGAACCCGAAACCCCACCACCCTATGGCGCAAGTCGAGGAATCTGCAGCCCACACGGTCGCAGAACCGTCTCAGCGTCGACGCTGTTATTGCAGACTCACATTCTTTTAGGTATGTTGTTAGTAATAAATTAGACGATACGTCTTCTGATGTTGCTTCTTTCATTCTGAGAGCCGATATCGGCTACGAATCACTACGCACACTCGCTAAATGTGTACTGTGCATTCCCGTTTCGACTTGCAGTGTGGAAAAGTCATTTAGTACAATGAACAGGGCGATGACAAAACTAAGGAATAGGATGGGTCAGGAAACGCTCCAAGCATGTGTGAAGATTTCAACTGAAGGGGACGACGAGCCAACAGAAAGTTTTATTGATGACTTCATCAAGAGATATGCTGTAAAAAAGCCTCGGCGTATTAGTTTGATGTAAAGGTGATTTTTTCTGCATGCAATAAAATTATTTTATTGTTTAATATAATTAACTTAGGCTTAACCTAACAGCTTAGTACTTAACCTACATATTATTTAATTATATATTAGCTGTTCATGAAAAATTTTAAATATTAACAGCGCTGCTACATCTTTAGAACGCTATCACTTAAATTTTAAGCCTATAACTTTCTCCTCCCCCCCCCCCCCCCCACCCCGTCAAGCTATATATCCTCCTGGGGCAAAGTGGCTGTATTCATGACTGTATCTAATAGAAATATTATAAAGAACGCTCTACTAGAGGAAAGGCGTAAAATTATAGTGTAGATAATCAGATCTCTGGTGAAATACATGCCAAGGAGAATGTTAAAAGTGACTGTTAAGTACTAACCATAACATTCTATGCTAGAGTGCTATTTTCGGTACTGCAGATGAATATTTATTACGCATCCTAAATTTCCTGTCTCTGCGTTTGAATATTTAACTATATTTTTGTAGATAGAAATCTGTGTTTCCTTATTGTATTCTTTTTAATCATTAATAAACAAATACATCTCCCTGCTACACTTCATTCTGTTAATTTTCCACTATCTATTCACCCTGAAAACATAAACTCATGTGTCAAACGAATACTTCCTGGGGGGAACTGTATTATGGAATATGCTGTTGATTGGTAAATGAATGATGATCGCTGTGATATAGCAGTTTCTGAAAATTAAACCTTTGTAGTACAGTTTACGGCAGGATGTTCAGCTGGGATGGACATCAAATTCATACGCTCACCAGTTTCAATAGCACGGATTTGATGTTTGATGATGTTTAGTTTGTGGGGCGGTCATCAACGCCGGTACAAAGTCCCAATTTTTACACAATCCAGTGTAGCTACCTTCACGAATGATGATGATGATAATAATTAAATGATGAGGACAACACAAACACCCAGTCTCCGGGCAGAGAAAATCCCCTACACGGCCTGGAATCGAACCCAGTACTCTTTTATCCACAGGCAGCAACCCTAGCCACTAGACCACGAGCTGCGGACAGTACAGATTTGGTTTGAACAAATGTGTGATCATCAGATCATAAGTGATTACTAATCACACTAAATTTAACGTACTATGTGATTATACTTCAATTTCTACACTTTTTTCTTTCCACAACACTATTTGTATAGCTGCCCTTTTTAAATAACGTTCGTCCTTGCTTATGGGTAGCACACCGGACACAAGTTCCAGGTAAAAGTTACACTTCGGACTCCGACTCGGTACACTCACCCAAACTATATTCCACACGGATGATTACATATTTATTAGTGGTTTTACTATTATTTTTGCCTCTAGCGATTCGAATCACTAACCAGTCAAACAAACGTCATCACACTTTCCTCCACAGGCCAAGTTACTTCAGCTGTCTTCATCTCCTTATTCCTCTGATTTTACATTGATATTAATTTTCTTGGGCATAGTACCGTACTTAAATTACAAAACATATACATGTAGAACCTTGCGCACAACTATATGTAATTAGCATCCTTCAGATAGCATATAATGTTAACAAAAAATACATAAGAAAATAAATATGCAACGAGACATTACGTATTAGCGCTGCAAGTGAAGGGATATGCATCTTGGGAATTATTAGGAGAGACAGAAAAACAAATAAATGTATTACGGTACGTTGATAATTATTATTCTGGGACCGTCTAATAACAACACAATTTTTGTGCCATACGCGGTTTCGCTTTTACTCTTAGCAAGGCATCTTCAGTGATAGATTTTCCTGGATCTTGATCTACATGTTGTGTCGGAAGAAGAACAGCTGTAACAAAGGAACAAGAACATAACAAATAGATCAACTTCCACGAAATCTGCCGTTGAAGATACCTTGCAAAGAATAATGACGAAAGCAGAAAAATGTGTTTCACTCAGTTGTGATTAGAGCATCCCAAAGCAATAATTATCGGTATACCGTAACATCATACGCAGCTGAAGATGACAGAACTACAAAAGTAAAAGATGCAAATAAATGTAGACTATCAGGATACAGTCGGGGACTTCAAAATGGTTCGAATGGCTCTGAGCACTATGGGACTTAACATCTGAGGTCATTAGTCCCCTAGACTTAGAACTACTTAAACCTAACTAACCTATGGACGTCACACACATCCATGCCCGAGGCAGGATTCGAACCTGCGACCGTAGCAGTCGCGCGGTTCTAGATTGAAGCGCCTAGAACCGCTCGGCCTCCGCGGCTGGCAGTCGGGAACTGAAGGGGAAATTAAGGCTATATATAAAATAAAAAGGAGATGTTTGAAACATGTAGCAAGGTGAGTTGAATGCACGATGTCTGCGGAAGTTCTTTGCTGAGGATAAAGAAAACAGGAAGAGGATCTAATGGACAGTGAGTAAATTTCATTAGAAAACCTGCAGCAACAACACGGGCGCGTGTAGCTGCGATGTGTGATAGGTGGGAAAATTACAACTTCCTCGTTTGATAAGGAATACGCCGTTTTGAACGCTACAATAAGAAGCAATTCAAGCAATGATGAGGATGTAACGTAAGAGAAATTCACTTTCTGTGAGACCGAACGCAATAAAGCGCCGTGGCTTTCAGTCCACTGTTAAGAGCTGGACTGCTTTTACCTTACTCGTATTACATTCATTGTCACTGCATTAATTCGAGTAACTCATTTATGGGGACAATTTCTGGTACAATGGGAGAGCTCAGTGAATTGGTACAGCGCGTGACAAAATTGGTACAGTGCGTGACAAGAGTAATGGTACCTTCATGAAATATCCTTTCAGATCTGTTCAACTGGCGTCGTAGGACGCGGAAATAATTCGTTTTGCCTTTTGTTTTGTAGAACCACCGAATACCTTAAATAATGTGCAGCGGCAATTTCGGAAATAATGTAGCACGTACGACATCTGGAATGCATATCGCAGAAACACATTGCTCTACGTAGGAGCATTATTTCCCACCTGTGGCGTTGTTTTAGTAGCCATGACGCACTGTTTGTAGATTTGTTACTCTGAGTAAATTTCAGACCACGTAATAGAGAGAAACAATTGCAGATAAAGATTACAAGTTCAGGGAGTCGTTCAGGTTCTTTTAATTCGTCCTTGTGTAAGCTTTTTGTACTACGTGATCTCTTATAAAATTGAAGTAATTCTACACTGACCAGCCAGAACATTATGACCACCGATATAAACCCGTCCAGGCGACAGCAGCGCCACCTGGCGAGGAACGACTGCTAGCAAGATGAGACGCAGGGCCGTGAGGTGGCGCACGGCGACTCACGGTGAGTTTTTGCGAACCACACAACTGAATCGTCCTGCGCACGTTAGAGCGCAGCGTGACGTGACGCAGTTCCTGCGCTCGGTGACCCTGCGGACCGCAGTCTCCTGTACGCAGTTTACTGCAAGGCTCACGGTGGTTCTGGCTGTTGGTAGTTCGGAATGGAGGAAAAGCTAATTGAAGCCGTACGTGTTCGCAAAGTTCTGTATGATACAAGCCATGAAGATTACTTGAAAACGAAGCTGAAAGCTGAGAAGTGGGAGGAAGTGACCAAGGAAACGGACATACGAAATTGTAATTCGTTGTTAACATTCTAAAAAAAAAAAAAAAAAAGTTCAAATGGCTTTGAGCACTATGGGACTTAACATCTGAGGTCATCAGTCCCCTAGAACTTAGAACTACTTAAACCTAACTAACCTAAGGACATCACACACATCCATGACCGAGGCAGGATTCGAACCTGCGACCGTAGCGGTCGCGTGGTTCCAGACTGGAGCTCCTAGAACCGTAACATTCTACATTGACATTGTTAAAACTCTGTAGCAAATTTTCGTGATGTGCTCTGTCCTGGTTAAATGTTTATCAAAAAAGATGCCTAGGTTCCTTACTAGCGTGTAGCCCTCCATATCTACCAGTGAAAACGGAATAGATGGATTTAACCACGTCTTTGATATCAATATAGAATCGAAACTGACGTCCGAGTACATTTCTGATAATATATGAATTTATACAAATTTTATAAGGGGGAAACATTGTTACGAAAATCGCGAAAAATTACATGTTTATATGTTATATATAATAAATTAAAGAAATAGGTACCTAAAAACCATCCTGTATTGGAATGCAACGTTGTGTCAAAATTTCAAAGCAATCGGTCAAGAGCTTCCGGAGGTTAGTGGCTATACAGAAACAAACAGAACACACACACACACACACACACACACACACACACACACATATATATATATATATATATATATATATATATATATATATATATATATATATATATGTGTGTGTGTGTTCTGTTTGTTTCTGTATAGCCACTAACCTCCGGAAGCGCTCTCTCTCTCTCTCTCTCTCTCTCTCTCTCTCTCTATATATATATATATATATATATATATGTGTGTGTGATGTTAATCATAATAGCATACCTTAAAAACACAGCTAGTTTCTCCTTGGTTCCAATCGGCCTTCTAGCGCTGCATCCCTGCCTGTCAATTTCATTCTTGATGAGACCATGCACTTCTTGGAATTCATCACGGTTTAATCTAAAATAGTTCCTTAGTTAAAGCGAATTCCCCATGACTTCGTCTTCTAGTCTTCTTTTCATGTATGCACTTTTTTCTCGTTTTTGTTTCATCAAAGCGATGTAACACACCGTTTCGAACTCAAACTCAGATTATATCTATTAACATAGCAGAAGTAGTCGCCATCTCTGCAAGAGCCAAAGTTCCTCAGCAAACTGCGTATTGAAACTGCGATCAAACTTGCGATGATTGACGCCGTGACTCACGCTTCCCGTGAGGAATTTGGCGTGAGGCCCCCCTGCGTCACCTCACGGGCCTGCGTCTCATCTTGCGGCCCGCCTAAGAGAGACGCGCGGTGCATGTACGAGGGGCGTTTGACATGTCCGTGCAAAGTCCAAGAGATGTCACCACCGGCGCGTATCAAGGTCATGTTTAGTTAGTAGCATCTTAGGAAAGAACGCACACCAAGTTTCTGCCACATTGGTCTATTTCTTTGTGTTTGGCATTCCTGTGAATCAAGGAAGTCGAGTGATTGTCAAAAAATGGATGAAGAAGAATTTCGTGTGCTGATTAAACATTATTTTAAGAATGGCAAAACGCCTCAGGAGACTAAAGAAAAGCTTGATAAACCTTACGATGACTCTGCACCTTCGAATAGAACATTTTATAAGTGGTTTCAAAATTTTCGGAGTGGCCATATGGGAAGTGATGCTGAAGGTACTGGACGCCATGTGGAAGTTACAACTCCAGAAATCATTGATAAAATCTATGACATGGTGATTGATGACAGAAGAGTTAAGGTGCGTGAGATTTCTAGTGCTGTGGGCATCTCGAATGAACGGGCACATAATATTTTGCATAAACATTTGGACAGAAAGCTATTCGCAAGATGGGTTCCCCGATTGCTCACGCTTGACGAAAAACAGAATCATGTTAAATGTTGTAAGGATGGTTTGCAGCTGTTCAGGAAGAATGCGCAGGATTTTAAGCGTCGTTTCGTCACTGTGGATTAAACATGGATACATTACTATGCTCCTGAGACCAAACAACAATCTAAACAATGGGTTACCAAGGGAGAATCTGCACCAAAAAAGGCGAAGACCAGTCCTTTGGCTGGAAAGGTTATGGCGACTGTCTTTTGGGATTCGCAAGGGATAATCCTCATAGACTATTTGTAAAAGGGTAGAACTATTACAGGTGCATATTATTAATCGTTATTCGACCGTTTGAAAACCGAGCTGTAAGAAAAAGTCGGCGATTGGACCGCAAAAAGTCCTTTTCCATCACGGCAATGCACCAGCACACACCTCAGCAGTTGTGGTCGCAAAATTAATTGAAATAGGATTCGAACTCGTTTCACATCTCCCCTGTTCTCCAGACTTGGCTCCCTCAGACGCATGAAGAAATGGCTGACGGGACAAAGATTTTATTCAAACGAGGAGGTGATAGCAGTAACTGAAAGCTATTTAAAAAATGGTTCATATGGCTCTGAGCACTATGGGACTTAACAGCTGCGGTCATCAGTCCCCTAGAACTTAAAATTACTTAAACCTAACTAACCTAAGGACATCACACACATCCATGCCCGAGGCAGGATTCGAACCTGCGACCGTAACAGTCGCGCGGTTCCGGACTGCGCGCCTAGAACCGCGAGACCACCGCGGCCGGCGAAAGCTATTTAGCAGACTTGGACAATTCCTGTTATTCGGAAGGGATCAGCAAATAAGAACAGCCTTGGATGAAGTGTATAAGTCTAAAAGGAGACTATGTCGAAAAATAAAAAATAAAAATTTACCCCAAACAAGTAAGTAGTTTTTATTTTTGCACGGACTTTTCAAACGCCCCTCGTAGTATCAGCGAGCGTGCTGCCCGTGTGTATAATGGGGAAGGTGCGCCATCATCTGAGTCTGACCGAGGGCAGATTGTGACGGCCTGGGGGCACGAGCATTTCGGAAACTGAACGATTTGTAGGGTGTCTGAAGAGTGCTGTGGTGAATGTCTTCACCTCGTGGCGAAACGAAGGTCGTGGGGTTGGGCGGTCACCCGTCATTACAAATGTCGGACGTCGTAGGCTGGGCAGACTGGTAAAACGTGACAGGTGGCAAACTGTGGCGGAACTGATATCAGACTTTACAGGCTAATGCTGGGCAGCGTACATGTGTGTCTGATCACACAGCGCACCGAACACTCCTATAGCTGGGCCTCCACAGCTGACGACCCATGCATGTGCCAATGTTAACCCGACGACGGCGGCAACTACGACTGAAATAGGCACGTGACCATCGCCACTGGATGCTGGCGCAATGGGAGAGCGTTGCGTGGTCTGATATCTTTTTCATCATGCCAATGGGACGTCTCGAATCCATCGTGTTACAGGGGAAAAACTCCTTGACATCTGTACGGAGAGGGAGGGAAGGGGGGGGGGGGAGGAGGGGACGGAGATAAGCTGGCGGCGACTCAATTATGCGCTGTGGAACAATCACGTGGTCATCCATGGGTCCAGTGGAGCTTGTGCAAGGCACCATGACGAGCAAGGAGTATCGCACACTGGTTGCAGACCACGTACACCCCATCATGACGACGATGCTTCCCGACGTCAGTGGCATTTTTCAACAAGATTATGCGCCATGTCACATGGCCAGGAGTGAGATGGGGTGTTTCGGGGTAGCCAGTGGCCAGTTCCAATTGACGTGTTGCCTCACCTTATAACACTACTGTCCGCTACTGTTATACTATAAGCTGGAGGCAGTTCGTATAATGAAATTATATTTACCAAAACAATTACAGAATAAAGAAGCAGAGCAGTGTTACCCTCTGAAAGGAATTTTGTTATGTTGACCGTGATGTACCTAACGGAGGTGGCTTATCGGAAGTGAAAGTCAGAATTGCGTGAATAATTAAACAGTAATAAACAATATTTAACCTATCCACACTGTTCAAAGAATAAAGAAAACGGTCCCCAGCCTAATTAGGCATGAGAATGATTAACATCCTTGTTCAAGAAAATAGATATGAGTAACTTTAATGGACACACTCAGCCTATACTTTATCACACGAGAGTGCAATGAATCGGTCACTAGCAGATGCTACCGTTAAGGAAAGTGAAAGTGTCAACACTTATAGAAGAACAAGGCCATTAACATAAGTACAACAGATAATGACATCCACTTTTTGCTTTCAAGAGTTGGTCAAACTGAGTGGTTTCAATACTATTACTATTACAGTGCACTTTAGAATCATAAATTGGACGTAGATTCAGTACTACTTTTCAAACATATTCCTGTCTGACATGAAATATGGATATGCTTCACAGCAAAATTAATTATTATGCATGGGTTAAGTCTCTCACTACTAAACATCTTCCTACTTAGAATGAAAATTAAATGGAGTTCACTAACAAATTACTTTTCATTGTATTTTGAATAAAGAAATTACTGCTTTCATAGATAATGGTCTTTCTATTAATCGTTATCTAGCATGAGCACAATAGACAAACTGTATATCATGTTGCATCATTAAAACGGACTTTTAATACACAAGAAGAACCCAATATTGTACAGAATTTCACTTGAATAGCAAGAGTAATTGAAACTTTTTATAATTAAGTAACTTTGTGCATTTAAACTACTTTCAATGGAGGGGGGCCCTTAATCTTGACCACTGTAGCAGAGCAAACTAAACACACTTTCAGTACACTAAAGAAACATGCCCTTAACAAGCATGAACATGTAACTTTCAACAGTAATAGTTCTCAACTTTTACTGCAGTAGAACACAACTTGATGTGGTTATAAGATAATAGCGCACCTTTGGGTGATTTTCAACAGACTGCACTGTGATCATTTAATTTGCAAAACTCTATAAGCCACAGTTTTGAGAACAGTCACTTTAGAAGTTGGCAACAAAATATTAATAAACAGTTTTAACAGAAAAATTAATTTCTGCAAGCATCATTTACTACATTACTCAGTTCTGCTACATTAACTTAGTTTCTTCTTACTATCTTCAAGTGACAGTAATTAGTAAAACACTGAGATTCAATGTTCTTTCAATAAGGACACTTGGTAATCACTTTAGCATGGGAAGGATCCTAAGTGGAAATGCGACAGAGGTTAAATCAAGGTAAGTTTTCATAAATAGTCTTTTGGTTACCTTATTAATGAAAACAAATAAATCATCCACATGAGCTGATCTTTCACTGTACATTTCTACAATTCCTTGGTTCCTCTTCAGTGATTGCGCAACGTGGTGGCGAGTGCATGTCGGTGGGTGGATTTGCGGGCGGAAATGCTGGACTCTATCATTTCTTGGTGGCGATGATAGATATTAATTCCAGAATAGTTCCAGCTCTTTAGCCATCCATCCGAGGCACTGGAAAGCGGCACGGAAAGCCTCTCTCGGCACCAGCACAATACACAACTTTTACATGAGCAGTTGACAGTTTGGTAGCTCGTCCCCGACTGACTCTTGGTTCCACCTTTCTATCCATGCTAACCACACTTTGCGCGCGCTACACAGTTCCGTTCCTAAGAGGAACCACTCCACCTTTTACATGGAAAATAACTAAGAACCCTAAGTGAGGATGAGCAATTACATAACAACAACCAAACATATTAATTAAAACGGAACAATTGCACATATTGACATTTCTACAAAAAATTATTCACCCAAATTTCAAATATATACAGTAAGTTTTGTCTCCCTCAAATGAGACGAAGAATTTAAATGACAGATACACTACATTGCATAGAATCAAACCATGACATCAAAGTTTTTACAAAGGATAAAGCGTGCGAGGTGCCGGGGCTAGCAGCGTATTTAACACTAAATTCTTCTAGAATCTACATATGTAAATGATGCTCTAAGCCCCCCTATTCTAACTCCGACTTTTGCTGCTGCACATGGATTAAAAAGATACGCGAACTGACTGTAATCAACCCTGCAAGTGGAGTAGAAAAGAGTTCGGCACCTGCAATAATTTAATTTGATAAATAAGTTAAATAAAGGAAGGTTTCATTAACGTAGTGAGAAATGATAGGGTTGCTCTACCGATTAACAGAATGAAAGTTCTGTCCAAAATAACAATATGATTTATTAAGACCAAACACAAAATAATAAACAAAAACACATGAAACATTTACAATACATCAAATTGGCTCAAATTGGATACTCAAACAAACGCTGTGAAGGTAAAGTTGTCCCTAAACTAGATTGTGACGTTTATGACGAAGTGGTATGTGGAGCCAATTCCTTGCCACTCAACTCTTAAGAGAGACACACCGCTAACCCAACATTAATTGCTGCTACATTAGTGAGAACTCAGACAATGAACACTCGAGATAGAACAAAGTTAGAAAAGATGAACAGGCGCGCTCTGCTGAGCTCTGATTATCACCTATCAAAAATGCCTGCTTTGCCGGTGCTGCGGACGTACATTACCAAGCTGCAAGGACACAATCTGGCGTACTGGAAGCAATGGCTGGTTGCTTCGACGTCCCGCCGTGGTGAAGATAATGTCGCGAGTATAGCCCGAAACAAATCATCCTGGCCTGGTTGATCCAGACTAAAGACTTCCTAGCAATACAAATGCGCCTCTGAGGGAGACGAAGAAGGCTCGCCACACAATCACTGACGGTACAGTGATTGATTTTAACAAGCGATGTCACCAAGTAACTCCGATACAGTCAACATTAGCCAAAACTGCTCAAGACAGACAACATCGGCCTCTTGTACACAGAACGCTCAATTGCCAACTGTCCTCAGAAAGTTACGTTGAAGTCGAAACTTCAGCAACTTCGTCAAACAGTTACAATTAAATAAAAGTATATTAGACAGCCAACGGAAGGCAGGCTGACCCACGCAGCAAGAGTTCAGTCTTGTAACCTACTTCGACTGAAAGGCGAGAGCCGACTACCCACAAGAGCACCCGTACAAACCGAACACAGAACATTCCCGCCCCCACAACAGTGGCCGTGGTTAACCATTCCAATCAGCAACTCGAAAACCGGCGGAAAATTCCACTCTACTGCCGGAGCACTACCATTCCACCAATGGAGATTCTTGGCGCCAATTTCTGCGCCGATTTTGCTACGTCACGGAGCTATGCCCTGAGCAAGCCAATCACAGTTGCGATTTTGCAGAAAGCGCGGGAATTTGCCCGCCAAAACTGCCTGGGTACACAAGTCATTCCCACGCCTCGCTGGTAGCCCGCCAGAAAGTGTTTTCGCTAAGTTTCTGCAAAGTAACAGGACCTCTAACCCAGCCGCTACTTCAGGCCCCTCCGGGCGTGTCTCCTTCGCTATTCTACCATGTCGGCGTCTGGAAAGCATTCACTCGACTCCCTCACACCCGTCGGCTTACCCTTTCAAGATCAGCAGAGTGCGCCTGTCACCGGACCACCCGGGTGACGAGAGACGCTGCGTGGGAAGTTCGCGTGTGAAAGAATAGCAACTTTACACCGATTCCAATTGGAGAGGAAAATCGTAAGATAGAAATATGAGAGGGGGCTCATGCCACCTCTCAAGCGAACACTTTCGTGTTATCGATTCAATCAAACAACATTTACAGAAGCTCAACAATGGAATGCCGAACAAAACAGAAAGCAAAATGAATCAACAAAAGGTATGCAGTGTCTAAGCTATGGTGTTACACCCTCCCCCCTCTCCCCAACTCGTCAGATACGAAACTGATCGAAATCTGGGCTGTGACTGAATGTGGCTTTAGAACTCATCGTCCCCTCCCCGGAATTTATGGGAATCAAGTGACTTGTGTGTGCAGATGTGGTGCCAACTCCTTCCAGCGTCCTACTAAGACCTCAGTACTTCCACGCCACGACGCGTCGCCGCTATTATTTGTGCCAAAGGCGGACGTATTGCCTATTAGGTCACAATGTTCTGACTGATCCATGTATAAATGCTTACAAAATCTTCGTTAGATTTATTCTTTACTACTGTTGCTATGTCTGGGATCCGTAACAACAGGAGTAACACAAGACCTGCATGTTTAGTCACGGGTTCGACCAATTGGAATGCAAGTGTTGTGGATATACTAACTGAAACGCTGTGGGAGTCACTAAAGCAGGGGAGATATAGACAACGGGAATGATGTTTCTCAAAGTTGTGATAACACATGTTTCAGAAGGATTCACTGAACATCTTATTACGCCCTTCATCCACTTTGCATAATCAGAACGCCGATCTAATCAGAAAACTCAGACTCAGGGAGGGACAATAGACCTTCCTATACAGCAGTCATGTATGGAGTGGGAAGGGGGGCACTGATGCTCCATTGTGTAGTTTCGTATACACCATTCAGTGACTTGTGGAATGGGAATGGAGGTGTTCGTTTTACACTATTTTTAATCGCTAGGCTCTCTGAACCACTTTTACTTTGGTTTGCAACCGTGTCTGCTAACCCTTTACCGCACGCCCTTTATTCTCTTGGTGTGAGCAATTATTCTTTCTTCTACACATTGTTGTCGGCCGAAAGACTTGAATTAATTTTATCCTCCCTCCATCCTTCTTCCGCACTTCCGCAACGCATGATTTTCGATTTATAGGTGTTTCAGTAGAGCTTCTTTTCTTTTCAGGGTACTCGGTTTCAAATATTCAGCCACTTCTCTGTGACATCCAAGGATTTTCTTTGAGGTCTCAACCTTGCGTCACAAAAAAAAAAAAATTGTCAGGCTGTTATCGTTCATGTAGAGTACGTGGCCGAAGGAGGCCAGTCTGCTTTTCCTGTTAGTGTCTGTCGTCTTTACTAACTTGTTGTGCATTCATTAGCTTTCCTCTAAAATTTCCAAGAACCCATCATTCGAGAAGAGTCACGGAATATATTACTGTCTCCCACCCATATATCACGTAATGTCCACCACGGTGGAAGCATATAAGTTCGGGTTAACACTGAGGTACCTTTCTTAATGCGACGTGTGGAGACGAGCGGAGAGAGATATTGAAAGGTCTATGGACATTCATTGATGCAGATATTGATTATTTTATGTAAACCGAAATACTGAATTCTGGTTAACAGTGTGACGAAACCAGGAAGAATTACAATTTTAATTAATACATTTTAGAATAAATGATACGGAGGATTCAGTACTGAAGTACAAAGCAATTATGTTGTTTTGTTTTCCCTTGACGTTTCGAATGAAGTGACGTAGCTATTAACACTGGACTGATACCCCGTGTGACTGCATTCTTTGGTTTCCCTGAATGACTTACGGAAAACACAGTGAAACAATTTAATGTTAACCTTTACAGTCAAGGTCATTCAACCATTTGGGACATGAACCACCAACATGGTGTTGTTTCCGATGTCCTAGTTGGCGTGATTAGCCACTGCCTTTCTTTGAACTGTTATGAAGAGTCTACTAATGTTAATTGCATTTGTTCTCTCTCATATATATATATATATATATAGGGTGGTTCATTGATCGTGACAGGGCCAAATACCTCACGAAATAAGCGTCAAACGAAAAAACTACAAAGTACGAAACTTGTCTAGCTTGAAGGGGGAAACCAGATGGCGCTACGGTTGGCCCGCTATATGGCGCTGCCATAGGTCAAACGGATATCAACTGCGTTTTTTTAAAATAGGAACCCCCATTTTCATTACATATTCGTGCAGTACGTAAACAAATATGAATGTTTTAGTTGGACCACTTTTTTCGCTTTGTGATGATGGCGCTGCAGTAGTCACAAACCTATAAGTGGTATCAGGTAACATTCCGCCAGTGCGGACTGTATTTGCTTCGTGATACGTTACATATCCTGGACATCATCCAAGTGTCCGGACCGTACGCCGGATAGTTATGTTATTTAAGGAAACAGGAAGTCTTCAGCCACATGTGAAACGTCAACCACGACCTGCAACAAATGATGATGCCCAAGTAGGTGTTTTAGCTACTGTCGCGGCTAATCCGCCCATCAGTAGCAGACAAATTGCGCGAGACCCGGGAATCAAAAACGTCGGTGTTGAGAATGCTACATCGACATCGATTGCACCCGTACCATATTTCTATGCACCAGGAATTGCATGGCGACAACTTTGAACGTCGTGTACAGATCTGCCACTGGACACAAGAGAAATTACGGGACGATGACAGATATTTTGCACGCGTTCTATTTAGCGTCATCTACCAACAGCGGTAATGAAACCCGGAATAATATGCACTATTGGGCAACGGAAAATCCACGATGGCTGCGACAAGTGGAACATCAGCGACCTTTGCGGGTTAATGTATGGTGCGGCATTATGGGAGGAAGGGTAATTGGCCCACATTTTATCGATGGCAATCTAAATGGTGCAATGTATGCTGATTTCCTACGTAATGTTCAACCGATGTTACTACAAGATGTTTCACTGCATGACAGAATGGCGATGTACTTCCAACATGATGGATGTCCGGCACATAGCTCGCGTGCGGTTGAAGCGGTATTAAATAGCATATTTCATGACAGGTGGATTGGCCCGCACGTTCACCGGATCTGACGTCCCCGGATTTCTTTCTGTGGAGAAAGTTGAAGGATATTTGCTATCGTGATCCACCGACAACGCTTGACAACATGCGTCAGCACATTGTCAATGCATGTGCAAACATTACGGAAGGCGAACTACTCGCTGTTGAGAGGAGTGTCGTTACACGTATTGCCAAATGCATTGAGTTTGACGTACATCATTCTGAGCATTTATTGCATTAATGTAGTATTTACAGGTAATCACGCTGTAACAGCATGTCGGCCGTGGTGGTCTAGCGGTTCTAGGCGCTCAGTCCGGAACCGCGCGACTGCTACGGTCGCAGGTTCGAATCCTGCCTCGGGCATGGATGTGTGTGATGTCCTTAGGTTAGTTAGGTTTAAGTAGTTCTAAGTTCTAGGGGACTGGTGACTACAGATGTTAAATCCCATAGTGCTCAGAGCCATTTTTTTGTAACAGCATGCGTTCTCAGGAATGATAAGTTCACAAAGGTACATGTATCACATTGAAACAACCGAAGTACAATATTCAAACGTACCTACGTTCTGTATTTTAATTTAAAAACCTACCTGTTACCAACTGTTCGCCTAAAATTGCGAGCCATATGTTTGTGACTATTACAGCGCCATCTATCACAAAGTGAAAATAGTGGTCCAACTAAAACATTCATATTTCTTTACGTACTACACGAATATTTAAAAAATGGGGTTCCTATTTAAAAAAACGCAGTTGATATCCGTTTGACCTATGGCAGCACCATCAAGCGGGTCAACCATAGCGCCATCTGGTTTCCCCCTTCAAACTAGACAAGATTCGTCCTTTGTAGTTTCTTCGTTTGACGCTTTTTTCGCGAGATATTTGGCCCGGTCACGATCAATGGACCAGCCTGTATATATATAAAGTCACTTCCTCGCGTCCATCTGATTGTGTAGGCTAATCACAGGAAGTGCATCAGGAATTTAGATCCGGTCTTCATTGCTAGCAGCATTGTTTCACGTTGCTGATTCTTGCTTATAGTTTATAAATATTTCGCACAAATTGTCTGTATTACGATGAATTAAACTTAAGTTGAGAAAACGATGCCACTTCCGCCCAGCGAACAGCCGCGTTAACTCGAGGGAGCAGCAGTGCCTTGTGACAGCATACAGGGTGAAGAAACTCGCATCCGGTGTGCTGGGTCAGAAGTAGAGCATTCGGCTAGAAACCGAAAGTTTTGAGGATCGAATCCCGAGTGGTTCACATGTTTTCATTCTGCCTTTCAACCTAGCATTCACCTCTCAATGACGAGGAGATACGCCAGAAACTGAACGTGGCTCGGATTCCACATTACACTGTAGCCGGCATTACATTATACCTTTTCCCGGTATGTTAACTGGTTAGGGACAAGCATGTCGTCTAAGTAGTATCCAGTTGACTGCAATTGTTTCAGTCTAAGAGAAGAGCGAAAAAAGATGCGAGACCAAAACCTGTCGTCTTCAGTTATTTATGTATAGAGCAAAACACATCAATGGATGCAGCTTTACTTCGTTTCTTAAAAAGATTTTGCAGCAGCGCAGCACCTTCAAGCTTTTATTGAGTCAAACACAGATTTGGAAACGATTCTATGCATGGTGGGGCGAAAGATATTATTTGTTTACAAATTTTGAAATTATGCAGAAGACTAGCGACCGAATCTACTTGCCAGAAAGAGATTTCGGCCCTTTAAAGACCATAAAGACATAGGCAGCACCTTCCTGAGATTCAGAAATTCCTTACGGATGAATATACAAGATTTCGAAATACTTCTACAGATGGTTAACGGTCGCATTTCAGAATATGACGACAATTTTAGACTGCCAATTTCTGCTTCCTTCATATTTCCAGTCGCAGTTCGCATTCTTAATTCACTGTAAATTCGCCGAATAACGAACAGTGAGTTACTCAGTTGTGAAGAATCGTTATAAATATGACCAATAACGAAAAGCTAACGACAGCATCAGGCTGTGATGTGAGACAATTTGAAATAACCAATTATTTTTAACCAGTAGTTTGTCTGCAGTCGTTTGAGAACAGTTGCGTAGCGAAAACACCTGCGAAATCAAAATATGTGGTGTTTTATTTCTTATGCTTACAAAAAAAGTACGTCAGCAAATTTCGTTAGTTTACATGCAGCACATTCTGCCAGCAGCGCAACAGATGCCTCAGCTTACAGTTTTCTGCTTTCCTTGAATCAAACCTAAATGTGGACACGGTTCCTTGCCTGGCACGGGGAAGAAGTCTGCCAGAAGGCATCCATGACGAAGAACTGCGGCAATGTGTCCCAATAATGCATCACAGTGCTTACTGCTTACTAAGTTCCACAAGAGAGGGGCTGTAATGTGAGACAAACATTTAGATGATGCTTTTTTTGTTGTTTTCTCTTATCTGTGCCTTCTTAGCCTGCCTCCGACGCATACTGGATCACTCACACACACATACACCCATGATTCATATACAATATTTACACTGGATGTAAACATATTACTTACATCTCAATGTGCTCCCATCTTTGCCATTACATGCCGCTCCAGAAGCCAATTCAGTATGGAAGGCATAACATTCATGCCCTGGGGTGAGCGTAAGTTATAAGAAAGTGATTATGGTTCAAATGGCTCTAAGCACTAAGGGACTTAACATCTGAGGTCATCACTCCCCTAGACTTAGAACTATGTAAACCTAACTAACCTAAGGACATCACACACATCCATGCCCGAGGCAGGATTAGAACCTGCGACCGTAGCAGCCGCGTGGTTTCGGACTGAAGCGCCTAGAACCGCTCGGCCACAGCGGCTGGCCAAAGTGACTATGTTCGCTTATGTAACGGCGTTCTGTGAATTTTATTCATGGTTCTCAAACGAAGTTCGCTACGCCAGTCAAGTCAGTCAAGTCGTCTGGTCGTAGATACTTAATACTACCATTCCGGAGCCGGTCCGTGTTGCTAGTTAATTATAAGATACCGAGCGAGGTTACACAGTGGTTAGCACACTGGACTCGCATTCGGGAGGACGATGGTTCAGATCTGCGTCCGGTGTTCCAGATTTGCATTTTCTGTGATTTCCCTCAATCGTTCCAGGCAAATTTCGGGACTGTTCCTTTTAAAGCGCACGGCCGATTTCCTTCCCCATCCTTGAACATTCCCAGCTCGTGCTCCGTCTCCAATAATCTCGATGCCAATGCGACATTAACCCTTTGAGCCTCAATTATAAGATTATACCAGCTGAGTGCAGCATTTGCAATTAATTCAATATATGAAGGGTTTAGATGTGCAAGCTGCAAGAATGTAGATAAAGTCCAGAGGCATATTTGTGCCAGTCGTTTGTGTGGAATCAGCCTAGTAACATGGAAACATGGCAGAATGGAGCTATCGTGTTTGGACCTGCTCATAATCACGCCATGAATCAAGTTGCCCCCTTTGTAGGTGTGTCAGCGCTATCCAGACAGTCTACATGGAATGGTGTGTACCTCTTGCAGCCACGTAACACATCGTAAGACCATATGCGGCGGCGCGGTTACGTTCGTCCTTGACCTACACCTGCCTGTGAACTCGTTGCAGCAGATCGCCGGTAGGAAAGCCGACCAGAAGCCTACCGTACTGCAACTCGCACCAGGCTACACACAACGTAACTATTCCAATAATCGGGAAAAGGTCTAAATTTTGAATGAAAGGTGGAAATACTGGCAAAACTCTTGTATATTCTGAACCTTGATAATGTACACGTTCACTGCCAAGCCCGTGCTAATCCTAAAACAGTTGTGCACAAACCCTTTCATTCACGGTAGCGAGTTTATGGTAACGTATTTCCCAAAATCTGAGCAGCTACTAAGCAGGGATTGTTCTCAAATGAAAATGCTCCCCATACTATTAAGTTTATCGGTGTCTAATGCACTCCAAGTTTTTAATCACCGATCTGCTCAGTATGCCACGTGGAATTACTGTCTTTTCTCATACACAAAATTACTCAAGAATCCGTACTTCCTAAAAAACCCTCCGGAATAAATATGCCTTCACTTTAAAACACTTTGAAAACATGTAGCACTACTAACCGGCAAATTGTAACTTAATTCGGAGCTCATGCTACACACGATTGTACCATCGAAATTCTGGGCTCCGAATCCATTAGATTGCTGTAAGCAGTCTATATCTCCAAGAGAAAAGACGCTCGAAGAATACTCCTTTCTGATTGGTCACTTTTCATTAAGGCTAATAGACAAACGTTATTTTCCCGCGTTATTCCGCGCCTTTCATGATTAACCAATCAACAAATATCACACTTTCGAACTGTACTTTTTCCCGGAATAAATATTTAACATTCTGATATTTTGTTTATAGGATTGGATTGGATTGTTTGAGGGAAGAGACCAAACAGCGAGGTCATGGGTCTCATCGGATTAGGGAAGGATGGGGAAGGAAGTCGGCCGTGCCCTTTCAAAGGAACCATCCCAGCATTTGCCTCGAGCGATTTAGGGAAATCACGGAAAACCTAAATCAGGATGGCCGGACGCGGGAGTGAACCGTCGTCCTCCCGAATGCGAGTCCAGTGTGCTACCACTGCGCCACCTCGCTCGGTATATTTTGTTTATACTTTAAGTTATTAACTATTTTCATTTGCACTCGAATTAGCTTTCTTTTTACCATAAACTTACTAAACATATTATGATCCAAAATTCCCTTTCGTACAGAGTTCATCAGTAGAACAATGAAAATGTTCAAATGTGTGTGAAATCTTATTGGACTTAACTGCTAAGCTCATCAGTCCCTAAGCTTACATACTAGGCTTACACACTACTTAACCTAAATTATCCTAAGGACAAACACACCCACCCATGCCCGAGGGAGGACTCCACTACACACAACAGGCGGCTACACGAGTAGCAGAGGTTGTGTGGCGTGAACTAGGCGGTTTTTTTAGGTTATATGGCTTCGGGCAAGTACAGAAAGGGCAACAACCTCAAAGGGTGCGGGGCAAAGTCAGGACATGCGGGGACCAAGCAGCAATCGGTATTGTAATTGTAAACTGTCGAAGCTGCGTTGGTAAAGTACCGGAACTTCGGGCGCTGATAGAAAACACCGACGCTGAAATCGTTATAGGTACGGAAAACTGGCTGAAGCCAGAGATAAATTCTGCCGAAATTTTTGCAAAGGCACAGACGGTGTTTAGAAAGGATAGATTGCATGCAACCGGTGGTGCCGTGTTTGTCGCTGTTAGTAGTAGTTTATCCTGTAGTGAAGTACAAGTGGATAGTTCCTGTGGATTATTATGGGTGGAGGTTACGCTTAACAACCGAGCTAGGTTAATAATTGGCTTCTTTTACCGATCTCCCGACTCAGCAGCATTAGTGGCAGAACAACTGAGAGAAAATCTCGAATACATTTCACATAAATTTTCTCAGCATGTTATAGTCTTAGGTGGAGATTTCAATTTACCAGATATGGACTGGGACACTCAGATGTTTAGGACAGGTGGTAGGGACAGAGCATCGAGTGACATTATACTGAGTGCACTATCCGAAAATTACCTCGAGCAATTAAAAAGAGATCCGATTCGTGGAGATAACATCTTGACCTACTGATAACAAACAGACCCGAACTTTTCGACTCTGTAAGCGCAGAACAGGGAATCAGTGATCATAAGGACCTTGCAGCATCCTTGAATATGGAAGTAAATAGGAATATAAAAAAGGGAGGAAGGTTTATCTGTTTAGCAAGAGTAATAGAAGGCAGATTTCAGACTACCTAACAGATCAAAACGAAAATTTCTGTTCCGACAATGACAATGTTGAGTGTTTATGGAAAAAGTTCAAGGCAATCGTAAAATGCGTTTTAGACGGGTACGTGCCGAGTGAAACTGTGAGGGACGGGAAAAACCCACCGTGGTTCAACAACAAAGTTAGGAAACTATTGCGAAAGTAAAGAGAGCTTCACTGCAAGTTTAAACGCAGCCAAACCCTCTCAGACAAACAGAAGCTAAACGATGTCAAAGTTAGGGTATGGAGGGCTATGCGTGAAGCGTTCAGTGAATTCGAAAGTAAAATTCTATGTACCGACTCGACAGCAAATCCTAGGAAGTTCTGGTCTTACGTTAAATCAGTAAGTGGCTCGAAACAGCATATCCAGACACTCTGGGATGATGATGGCATTGAAACAGAGGATGACACGCGTAAAGCTGAAATACTAAACACCTTTTTCCAAAGCTGTTTCACAGAGGAAGACCGCACTGCAGTTCCTTCTCTAAATCCTCGCACAAACGAAAAAATGGCTGACATCGAAATAAATGTACAAGGAATAGAAAAGCAACTGAAATCACTCAACAATCACTCAATAGAGGAAAGTCCACGGGACCTGACAGGATACCAATTCGATTCTACACAGAGTACGCGAAAGAACTTGCCCCCCTTCTAACAGCCGTGTACCGCAAGTCTCTAGAGGAACGGAAGGTTCCAAATGATTGGAAAAGAGCACAGGTAGTCCCAGTCTTCAAGAAGGGTCGTCGAGCAGATGCGCAGAACAATAGACCTGTATCTCTGACACCGATCTGTTGTCGAATTTTAGAACATGATTTTTGCTGTTGTATCATGTCATTTCTGGAAACCCAGAATCTGCCCTGTAGGAATCAACATGGATTCCGGAAACGGCGATCGTGTGGGACCCAATTCGCTTTATTTGTTCATGAGACGCAGAAAATATTAGATACAGGCTCCCAGGTAGATGCTATTTTCCTTGACTTCCGGAAGGTGTTCCATATAGTTCCGCACTGTCGTCTGATAAACAAAGTAAGAGCCTACGGAATGTCAGACCAGCTGTGTGGCTGGATTTTAGAGTTTTTAGCAAACAGAACACAGCATGTTGTTCTCAATGGAGAGAAGTCTACAAACATTAAAGTAACCTCTGGCGTGCCGCAGGGGAGTGTTATGGGACCATTGCTTTTCACAGTATATATAAATGACCTAGTAGATAGTATCGGAAGTTCCATGCGGCTTTTCGCGGATGATGCTGTAATACACAGAGAAGTTGCAGCATTAGAAAATTGTAGCGAAATGCAGGAAGATCTGCAGCGGATAGGCACTTGGTGCAGGGAGTGGCAACTGACCCTTAACATAGACAAATGTAATGTATTGCGAATATAAAATTAATTGTTGGTAAGGCGATTGCCAGGTTGAGATTCATTGGGAGAGTCCTTAGAAAATGTAGTCCATCAACAAAGGAGGTGGCTTACAAAACACTCGTTCGACCTACACTTGAGTATTGCTCGTCAGTGTGGGATCCGTACCAGGTCGGGTTCACAGAGATAGAGAAGATCCAAAGAAGAGCGGCGCGTTTCGTCACAGGGTTATTTGGTAAGCGTGATAGCGTTATGGAGATGTTTAGCAAACCCAAGTGGCAGAGTCGTACTCCCGATCCAGAGGCCTTAGACAGGAGCGATATGAGGCCCCACGCCTCAAAGTGACCATTCATAGATCCTAACCGACACGCACCATAATCTAGTGTTGTCTTGTCTGTCTGTTTGAACACGATAATCTCCAAAATTATTAGACGAATTTTTATGGGGGTTTCCCATGTAACTTGAGCGTAGCTTAGGGCAATTTACAGACTAGATTTCATTAAAATCGGTTCACGAAAGATATGAATTAAAGTTTTAGCAAAAATCGTCATGTCTGTCTGTTTGAGTACACTAATCTACAAAACTACTAGACGATTAGTCGTGTGACTTGCACATGTAGCTTGAGCGTAGCTTGAAGTAACTTATAGGCTTTGTTGAATCAAAATCGGATGACGGAAAAACATCGTAATTTTAGTTTTTATTCGTACTTTCACTATAAAAGCGCCATTTTCACGACTAAATTGATTGACGAATTTCGATGTAATTTGGTGTGCAGACACTGCAGCTTCAACACTGAGGAAGAACATGGGCTTATTTAGAAACTGTGTAGTACAAGATATTTACTGACTTGAAGAAAATTGATCTAATTAGGGAGAAGTATTTAGTCTTTGAAAAGATGTTTAATCTTTGACTTTTCAACTTTATCACACTCATAAAAAAAAAATGAGCGTTTGGCGTCATTGGCCGGGAGGCCCCTTGCGGGGCAGGTCCGGCCGCCTTGGTACAGGTCTTATTACATTCGACGCCACAGTCGGCGACCTGCGCGCCGGATGGGGATGAAATGATGATGAAGACAGCACAACACCCAGTCCCTGAGAGGAGAAAATCCCCGACACAGCCGGGATTCCAAACCGGGCCCTTAGGACGGCAATCCCTCACGCTGACCACTTTTTTTGCATTTTGTTCGTTGTTGATCGTTGTGTTTGGTCGTTGCGGACGTCGCAAGACATCCTGTTCAAGATCGGTGGTTGATCCTTCCACTCAGTTTTTTATTACAGAGGCCAACCGGCTCTCTGACCGAACACGCTGAGCTACCGCGCCGGCTACCACTCAGCTATCGGGGCAGACATCACACTCATCAACACACTTTGTAGTTTTTAAGTGATAAGATTCAATGTGATGAACACAATGGCTGTACAATCTCCAATGTGTATCCCCAGACTGTAAATCCTGTATCACTAAACGTGAAAGTAACTCTTATGTTTTCACAATTAAACCGCTGAACCAATTCCGAAAAAAAAGCAGACTATATGTAATCAACTCCTAAGAGCATAAAGTTGGCAATGGAAGATCTTGATTTTTATGTCAATGAGCATAAACTATGTTAAAAGAATTATTAATTTTATTGCATAATGTGCATGTTGTACAATATATTGCTACTCTAACAGCACAATGCATAGATGTATGCTCCTGTCCGTACCCCTATGTGTGCACTGCTCAGCAATGACGCTGTGAATGCCACAGCTTCATGTGTTGGGAGAGCTTGCGAGGGGGTAGGGTGGGGCACACACCGCGAGCTATGCTTACCCAAACAGGTTGACATGTGAGGCTAGCTGACATTATTGCAAGCCAAAAGCTTGCTTACTATCTCTCAGCATAACGAAACTGTTGACATGCTAGTGCAGCCGCAGCAGGTAACACCTAGTATTACGTGACTGCCATACAGTGAATATCTGTTCTTTCAATCGAAATTCCAGTTGTGCCTCACTCAAGATTAAATCAATTGCTAATATATTTCAACAATTTGTGAGTTAATTTTCTGTAGTCTATCTTATTGAGAGCACCGATTTGTTACTACGGGAGAGATGAGGCCGTTTCTTGACCTCAGACTACAAACTAAATACGAATCTCAACAATGGGTGCGATCAGGTGGCTCTTCGGTAAAAAAAGGGGCGAAATCGGGTTTTTTAACGAGAAAGGTTATAAGCAGTGCTTTTTTGGGAATCATTTTGATGACTGTCTTTCCCAAAACCATTCTCTGTTCTCTTCATGATTTCTGTACGTTAGAAGAAAGAGTTGGCTAGTGTAATGCTTGCTTTATATTCGCACTCCCCCACACTCACCCTGTGTGAATTTTATAAATGTTTAGAATTGAAAGTGAAACGTTTGCGGAATAAAACCGCATGACATTGACGACAGCAACAATATATTACAGTCATGAAAAAACCGAGTTTTAGAATTAATGAGCTAAAAGCTGTTCTCCTGCGTTGTCCAATACTTTAAAAGGATTAACTACCTACCATCCTCCCTGGAATGACTGATCAGATCCAGAGGTCGTTGTTGGAGAGAGGATGACACGAGACCATGTTAATGTTTAATGTAAATGCAAAAAAGTAATTTGCAATAACACTGATAGTCAGACTTTGTAAAGGACACTAGATTGCAAGCTCGACTTGCAGAAATGAAAATGCATGAACGATTGCAAGCTAGCGGCACTCTATCGTTGCATTACAAAAGCAACCACTGGCAACGAATCTGACAGGCTGAAACATTGAGACATGTCTTCTACAATATTATTAAAAGTACAAGACTAAAGGTGAAAACATAGTTCAACTTATGCCTGTTATTATTCAGTCAAGAGAACAGAACGTAACAGACTCATGAGCTTCCAGCTCGGTGGTCGGAAGAAAAGAGAGATAACCAGAAGGAGACTTTTCTTACTGAAAAACAGGACACGACGTATATCGGAAGAAAGATATGAATTAATTGAATAAAGATAAATTCTGTTTCAAGCATATGGTTCTATTTCCAACATAGTTAAATATATTGATTCTCTACACGAGAGAGATGACTGGCATTAAATAGGGATACGTAGACAGCGTTTATAGCTCTAGGAAACGCACTCTACAGCGTTAATTGGAAGAAACTCTTTCTGATATTTAACGGTACGCTCTTTGGCTAGGGAGACAGAAGAAAGATATTAAACATATGCAAAAACCAAAGTATGAGGGTAGAGATTAAAGGAGTTAAAATTAGAAAAGACAAAACAAATTTGCTCGTTATCACAGTTATTTACTTTTCGATCGAAAAAGGTATGAAGATTTTTGAAGAACAACATCTTCATTTGGGTGCACATAATTCCCATTAGCTGTACGAGATTTGTACTGCGCTAATAACTGAAAACAGGTAGCATATCTGACATCAAAATTGAAAGAAATAAAATAGAAAACGTTGATAAATTTCGTATTTAGTCTCTTTAACTACAGAAGACGAAAGATGCAGTATAGAAATCAGAAAAACACTCGCAAGAACAAAACGTGCTTTCAGTGAAAGAAGATAATTTGGCACTCTGAGCAGAAGTCATTTCAGACGCCGGAATCCTACGGAAGAACTGAGCCACTTACCAAGAGTCTTCATAGAAAACGGCTACAACAGCCAAGAAATTTCGCAAGCTATTTCGCCAAAGACTCGTTAGCAGAAATCCCTCGAGGACGGCAACAAGAAACTTGCGTCTTTGCCATTCCGTGGCTCAGTAACAGGAAATATCAGCCGGCTCCTAAAGAGGCACAAGTCTCCAGCAAAAGTTCGTCATCTCATGAGAACTGTGAAAGATGATGTAGACCGCAGAACTCCAGGAATATACAGAATACCCGGTCGGTGTAACAAATTTAATGTTGGACGCACTGTACGCGGTGTTGAACGGCGCCCTACGGAAGACGAGAGATGTTTCCACCTACGGTAACTTGAGATATCAGGGTTAGCAACGCAGGCTCTGGAAAACGGACACCGACTTGCATTCGAGAAAACGTCTATGATTAAACAAATGACTGCTTTCCGGGATAGAATTAAAAAAGAAGTCATCGAGATAAAAATTTCTGAAAACACCTTTAATATAGATGGTGAACTGCAGCAAAACAAGGCGAGGGATCCAGCCATCAGGGCTGGCAGGTGTGGCCGAGCAGTTCTAAGCGCTTCAGTCTGACACCGCGCGACCGCTACGGTCGCAGGTTCGAATCCTGCCTCGGGCACGGATGTGTGTGATGTCCTTAGGTTCGTTAGGTTTAAGTAGTTCTCAGTTCTAGGGGACTGATGACCTCAGAAGTGAAGTCCCATAGTGCTCAGAGCCATTTGAACCCAGCCATCAGAAGGCTGAAGCGGGTGCGGCGGTCTCGAGACCAAAACATTACTTTGTATGGCGTTGGACTGGGCACCAGTGACGTCACAGGCGGTGACACCGCTATAACAGGACGGCAGCAGCAACTACACGCTGTCCCATCTTGACGATGGTTGAGGAGTAATCGGTCGAAAGCTCGTGGGCTTTAAACCTAGTGGCTCGGCTAGAACCCCAAGAGAATTTTATCAAGAGCATAACAATATGAGAACAAATCGTTTAACACAGGAAAGAAATTTAAAAAAAACTACAGACGTTCGCCTGGAGTGTGCTTCTATATCGCTGAGAAAGCTGGACACCAGTGAAGACAGGCAGAAAGCATGTAGAATCGATGGAAGTGAGGCTCTGCGGAAGGTCGATAAGAACCAGCTGAACAGAAAGAAAAATGCAATAAAGATGTTTTGAAAAATGACAATAAGCAAAGAAACATCATAGAAATGATTCCAAAAAGGTAAAGTAAACTTTTTAGACGTTTATTGAGATACAATAAGTTTTTAAGAAATACACTGCAAGGAATAATTTCGAGAAAGGTAACAGCGTGAGAGATATGGAGTTGTGAGGGAGTGCATGTGTGTGTGTGTGTGTGTGTGTGTGTGTGTGTGTGTGACAGATAGATAGATAGATAGAGAGAGAGAGAGAGAGAGACAGAGAGAGAGTGTGGTGTCACCGCCAGACACCACACTTGCTAGGTGGTAGCCCTTAAATCGGCCGCGGTCCATTAGTATACGCCGGACCCGCGTGTCGCCACTGTCAGTAATAGCAGACCGAGCGCCACCACACGGCAGGTCTAGAGAGACTTACTAGCACTCGCCCCAGTTGTACAGCCGACGTTCATAGCAATGGTTCACTGACAAATACGCTTTCATTTGCCGAGACGATAGTTAGCATAGCCTTCAGCTAAGTCATTGGCTACGACCTAGCAAGGCGCCATAGCTTTGATAATTAATATTGTGAAGCATGTATCATCAAGAGCGATGTTCTACAAATGTGGATTAAAGTTAAGTATTACAGCAACTGCGTCCATTTTCTAAGTTCTCATTTCCTTTTAACTGTTCCAAACCTCACGCCAATCTGCGTGAGCTTAACGCGTGCCTTTCGGCTTCCTCTCGTTGTGACTTGGCTGTCTTGATAAGTCACAACAGAGAGAATGCGAGTGTGAAAGTTTTAATGGAGGGGGGAGGGGCAAGAAAGAAGGAAATTAAAAGAGGATCCATTGCAACTAAGGGTAAAAAATGTCAAAATTATTACCAAATGAAGGCGACAGCACAAAATACAAAAGAGGGCTTGCACCGAGAAGGTATAGCTTTTACAAATTGATGAGAATTTTTCAAAGAATGCTACACTAGTCCTCTGGACCAACTGTATCAAAAACGTACGGGAGAAGTAAGCTGAAGAAAAAGAAACTGTAAAAGATATCTTCTCAGGACAAGAATTGTGCCCTAGCAATCAGAGAAGTGAGGGACCTGAAACAGGCATTATACAGACATTCAGCCAGTACACCAAATTCGGCATAATACTTACTCCATAAAAACATATTTGTGCGTGGAATAGTTTTTGAGTTCACCGAAAAGGATGTGCCAGACATTCATAAATATTCCGTATGTAAAGTTCGGTAAGAAATGCAATTGAGTTAAGGAAAAAAAATGGTTCAAATGGCTCTGAGCACTATGGGACTTAACATCTGAGGTCATCAGTCCCCTAGAACTTAGAACTACTTAAACCTAACTAACCTAAGGACATCACACACATCCATGCCCGAGGCAGGATTCGAACCTGCGACCGTAGCAGCAGCGTGGTTCCGGGCTGAAGCGCCTAGAACAGCTCAACCACAGCGGCCGACCATGCTGCATCCACCTGGTTCCACAGTTCATCTGGGGTGGCTGGCAATCGGTTGCAGTGCTGCATCTGTCGTTTCATCATATCCGACACATTTTCGATTGGTGACAAGTCTGGTGATCTGGCGGACCAGGGCAAAAGGCTGACACCAAGAAGCCATGTGTTCATGCAGCAACATCTAGTTGTGCATTGTCTTGCTGAGAAATGGCGTCTGGGGTATTGGGCAGAAAGGGTGGGGCTATAGCACCCACACTATAATGTCCTGAGCTGGCGCTGTATGTTTTCTGACAATACAGTCGCTGTGATGCGGTTCCCCCCTGTCCGCAGCGAACCAAAATGAGGCAATCATTTTCAAACAAATAGAACCTGGATTCGTCCGAAAACACTATCTGATCCCATTCCTGTCCCCAGTGACAACGTTCCATACACCATTGCCGTCTAACATGTTTATGCACATTCGTCAGATGTATATGGGGAAGTGGACAACGCGCACGTAGCCCAAGCCGTAATAAACGGCAATCGACTGTCACACCTGATAGTGTACAATATTTTACACCGTTCCAATGTTGCGCCCGTGCCGAGTAGAACCCAGATCTTTCCTGCACTGCGATTCAGATGAGATGTCGACCTTCTCCGGGTGTGATCTGGGTAGTGCGACCTGACCCATCTCGTCGCGCTTTCCATGAACCATTCTGCACACACCCGTTGCGCTGCCGAAACACTTCGTCTCACACGAGCAGCAATTTTCCGGATGGATGCATCACATTCTCGCATGCCAATAATGCGCACCCTTTCAAACTCACTGATTTTACGGTACGATTCGCGCATACGTCAGCGAGGCACCCTGCGCACCTGCTCAAGTCACACTGATCCATTACCTTCGGTTTATAGCGACAACGAGAGCCGCAGGCACGTTTTACCGGTAGGTGGTGTTGCGCCGCGATATCGATGTTGACCTTGAACCCACGGGCGGACATCTTTCAAATGTTAATCATTTCTGCAGAACATACGCTACTGGCCATTAAAGTTGCTACACCAAGAACAAATGCAGATGATAATGGGTATTCATTGGACAAATATATTATACTAGAGCTGACATGTGATTACATTTTCACGCAGTTTGGGTGCATAGATCCTGAGAAATCAGTACCCAGAACAATCACCTCTGGCCGTAATAACGGCCTTGATACGCCTGGGCATTGAGTCAAACAGAGCTTGGATGGCGTGTACAGGTACAGCAGCCCATGCAGCTTCAACACGATACCACAGTTCCTCAAGAGTAGTGACTGGCGTATTGTGACGAGCCAGTTACTCGGCCACCATTGACCAGACGTTTTCAATTGGTGAGAGATCTGGAGAATGTGCTGGCCAGGGCAGCAGTCGAACATTTTCTGTATCCAGAAAGGCCCGTACAGGACCTGCAACATGCGGTCATGCATTATTCTTCTGAAATGTAGGGTTTCGCAAGTATCGAATCAAGGATAGAGCCACGGGTCCTAATACATCTGAAATGTAACGTCCGCTGTTCAAAGTGCCGTCAATGCGAACAAGAGGTGACCGAGATGTGTAACCAAAGGCACCCCATGCCATCACGCCGGGAGATACGCCAGTATGGCGATGACGAATACACGCTTCCAATGTGCGTTAACAGCGATGTCGCCAAACACGGATGCGACCATCATGATGCTGTAAACAGAACCTGGATTCACCCGAAAAAATGACGTTTTGCCGTTCGTGCACCCAGGTTCGTCGTTGAGTACACCATCGCAGACGCTCCATGTAAGAGGTCCATGATTAAAGAATTTGTTGCTAGCGTAGTCGAGCAGATGTAATTTCGATGGATTGCTCACGCGCTGCCTGCGATATGTAAGGTATAAGAGAATCTCAGACCAGAGAGCAGTGTTGTATGCAGTAGGAGTAAGTTGTTGCTAGCGAGCAGTCTGGTGTATCGTGTTGGCTGGGCCGGTCGTGGTGGAGCGATGGCAGAGCCTGAGCGTTAGAGTATAAGGTAAATGCAGCCTCGCGCATATGTAGTATTGTTATATCAAGTACCATCCAAATGCTTAAAAAAATCTCTTAATAATAATCTTTCTCATAAAAAGTAACTTTTGACAATCATTCATTTCAATTTAAAGAATTTACTAATTTCTCCAATCCTTGGTCATCCCGATTATTGAAAGGAAAAATCAGTTTTTTCTTTTTATACATGACAAATTTATCGGGCAGCATTGCACAGAGCTGCGGCAGAAAAATTTCTTATAGGAGCAGATATATACGCGTTATCCGGCGACCTAATTGAGGTAAGATTTTTCAATTTATTCAGAATGAATTTTCAGGGCCATGACGCAGCACTGCTGACGTCCTAAATTTACCAGTTTAAATTCACAGTCATTATTGAAAGGTTATAAGCGAGCGACAATTTTATTGATAGGTTAGTCACATTGTATTATTGGTAGGTTACGGAATTTATCTGTTGGTAGGTTACGCTAAATGTCAATGTTATGGTTATATTTTTTACTGTTGGGAGGTTTCGGAACTTTTACTGTTGAGAGGTTACACTAAATGTGAATATTATTTATATTATTTTATTTTGTGGGGAGGTTACATCCTTCCTGTCTGTGACGCAGCGTTAAGGGTAACCGCAGCCATGGTGTCCATGCTGCTGCAAACGTCGTCGAACTGTTCGTGCAGATGGTTGTTGTCTTGCAAACGTCCCCATCTGTTGACTCGGGGATCCGTTACAGCCATGCGGATAAGATGGCTGTCATCTCGACTGCTAGTGATACGAGGCCGTAGGGATCCAGCACGGCGTTCCGTATTACCCTCCTGAACCCACCGATTCCATATTCTGCCAACAGTCATTGGATCTCGATCAACGCGAGCAGCAATGTCGCGATACGATAAACCGCAATCGCGATAGGTTACAATCCGACCTTTATCAAAGTCGGAAACGTGATGGTACGCATTTCTCCTCCTTACACGAGCCATCACAACAACATTTCACCAGGCAACGCCGGTCAACTGCTGTTTGTGTATGAGAAATCGGTTGGAAACTTTCCTCATGTCAGCACGTTGTACGTGTCGCCACCGGCGCCAACCTTGTGTGAATGCTCTGAAAAGCGTATCATTGGCATATCACCGCATCTTCTTCCTGTCGGTTAAATTTCGCTTCTGTAGCACGTCATCTTCGTGATGTAGCAATTTTAATGGCCAGTAGTGTACTAGTGTGCATGCCGTGTGAATATGAACGTCCTGTCTCTGGCCGTTGAAGGTGCTCTGTTTTTTCTGAACGTGAGTGTGTCTTCATATACTAGCAAACGGTACCGCTAAAGACTCAGATATTACTTGCGTGTGTCAGTTGTATCCACCGGAAATCCCTCTCGCGGCCCTGTTGCAGCCATTCCCGACCGTGGGGGGACTACTACACGATCAAGCAGCTCCTCAGTTGGGATCAGCAGGCTGGGGGCACCCCGTTCCAGTCCTTACACCGAGGAAACTGCCCTGCCAGTACCAGTGGCCCGCCGACGATGTTCAGCGCCCGTGTGCGAAACCAGGGAGTGCTCGTTCAATTCTACGAATGAATGAGTCAGTTTGCTACTATTTGGAAAAAGATGCCAAAAAGGAAACCCATATTACTTAACAATTTTCAATATCTATCTGCTAATATATCTTAAATACAAATTATATGGAGAATTTAGTTTTTGTATATTTATTGGACTTGGTTCCTTTTTTTTAGCCGTATTGTTTCACAACGTTGCGTATCTATAAGATAGTAGCAAATGTTATATCTCTAAAGTGGTTTTCAAAATAAAATAACACACAAGTTGTGTTCTTATCTGTAAATAGCAAAAAATGTTCCTACTTATTTTTCTCCCTTTTTTACTCCTGTGAGTTATCGCCAGGGATCTAGATTTTAACGTTTCCCCCGTAAGTAAAAAAATAAGACTGGAAAAATTTCATGCTGTTAGAAAATCAGAACATAGTTGTACAATATCAACTCTTCTCACCTTTCTATTTGCAAAGCCCTTAATAACGTTGTGCGTGTCCACTTCATCTAAAATGTTCCCTTCTATCGATATTAAGACCAAGTTGGGCAGTCTCTCCTGTCTCGTTGTTCAGTGCAGGTTATTAATTTTAATTTTGAAACGGACCTTACTGCGCTTGCTGCTGTGACTGACAAAGTTATTAAAATTCGTCATGGAATTGCAAGACAGAGGCATATGGCTGTTAAATAATTAAAAAAAAAAATTCCACAATTTTTGTCATGTCATTGTCCAAATCTTTGAAAAGGGACTGACATAACATAATTTTTTCCCAGAAATCTTTAGCACCTATATCTGACAAACAGCTATATCTATAACCACTACATCATCACATCTATATCTTTTACTGTCATTAGAGCTTGATCTAAAAAGTAAAGGTAGACATTAACATTGAAAGGATTTCTGGAATCCATTTCAGGTGGCTAGTCTTCATGTTCATAATCAAACGTTTCCGAAGTTTTTTTTCCTTAGAAGGCTGTAAGTTTTAAACTCAGTTTCTGTTTTTAATTTTACAGAACTTTCTTCAGCATTATTTACAGATATTTTATTTTTTTCGTCGAGTCGACAGCCGATCGAAAAGTTTTCTTAAAAATCTGGTAAAGTGTCTAAAGCAACCTACATATTCACGCTAATATACTGAAGAATTTTACTAACAAAGCACACTTATCTCAATACATCATGCCATACACAAATTGGACAAATAAATGAAAATGTACATATTTTGTCTGATAGATATTGTGCGTCATATTTTGCTTTTTGGTAAAAAAGTGTTGGTTATTTCGTATAAAGCATCATAAGTCTCTGGTAAACTGTTATCCAATTGCCTGACGGCATCCATTCTACTTGTCCGTCTTGTCCCAGACAACGGTTTTAAAGTTAAAATAGTAACATGTTTTTCAACTAATCTCATTAAAAAAAATGATAAACAACTCTTGCAGTATATCGAAAAACTGTAGCGTAGTAACTTAAATTAACTGCGTCGTTAAAATTAAATTTGGCAGCACATGGTATGTAAAAAAACACGAATTTAACTCCAACAATCGCTTCTGCAATTCACTGCTTTTACCAAGCATGTTTGAACCATTGTCGTAGTCCTGCCCACTTAAATTATTTATATCCAAATTATGTTTTTGTAGCTCTTCTTTTACTACAGAAGTCAAAACTGGACAAAAAGTTAATAAGTGCTCTCTTATTTCCAACTATCGTAAATGTTTGTTGAAATTAACTAATCTAATAATAATAGTGATTTGTTCTATACGTGAATAATCGGGAGTACAGTCAAGTATAACTGAAAAATATTTGTTAGTTGGGCATAAATTTGAAATGTGACTTTGGATTTGGGTTGAAAGTACAGAAATTATTTCATTTCGAATTTTGTCTCTGAAATGTGTCAGCAGTTTCTTGAGACTTTTATCATTCATCACGTAGCTTATCCGTTCAGTAATACTTGTGTCGAATCTTCCTAACATTTAACTGCATTTCAGGACACTTCCATTGTTCCGATCATATAATTTTCTTCTCTTTCCACAAGACGCCATATTTTGTGAACTCAAAAACTGTATCACATGTATATAGCCCTTTTACTAACATTATACCAGCCCCTTTTCAGCGTATACAAGTTTTTTATGCGCGCTGTCCACAGTTGTTTTGTTTTTTAAAGACTTATTCAGCACAATCCATTTTTTATAATTACTTAAACGTACAGAACTTTTCTCGTGTCTGGTTGTATATAAAGCTAAATGCTGCCATTCAGTGATGCCCTCACAAAATTTGTTATGTTTTGCTGCGAAAAGCTTACATCATCACCAGAAAACAACATTTTTTGAATCTGAATGAAGTAGCCATTCTCTGTGACACTTCTCCCCATTTCCTAAATGTCTTTCGTAATAGTAAGCTGAAAACCTTCGAGTTGAATTGTCACACGGATAATCTACTTTCTGATTTGTTTGGGTGGGTTCTCTATTAAATAATGCACCACTTCAGAATTTAAAATTGCTAGCCGAAGTCCAGGATCATCTTTAGAAATGCTTGGTATCGACCTTGGTATCCATGGAGACAGCGGTCTTGTCGGTGGGAGACACCATTACAACGGCGTCGACTTCGGCATAAGTCAGGAAATGTGTATCATTAGAAAAAAAAAAACGATTTTTCTCTTTTCTTTTTCGATAACTCTGGATGCTGAATTTGATAGGATGACAAAAGCCTGACCCAATACCAAGCGGTACGAAATATTGTGGTACAATATACGAAGAAATCCCTCTAGCTCTTATTTAAAATTTGATACAGCGATATAAACTGTTACACGTCTTATTAGGGAGTATTTTAAGAAAGACAAAGAAAACAAAATGTGACGACCGCACTCATACACGTTTGCGTGACCGACCAAGGCTAATATTGTGGTAGAGGCAAACGACCTGCATTTGAGGGACCCCCGTTCAATCCCTGGGTAAGCTACCAAATTTCGTATCACAGCACGTCCGCAGCTCGTGGCCGAGATGGGGATTTTCTCTGCCTGGGAACTGGGTATTTGTATTGTCCACAATATAAAAGATGCATGTACAAAGAAATCTCGCGAACACATACACGTCACGTCTCACAGCGCCGCCAGTGGCAATATAGTACTACAGTGACTGTAGTGTACAGAGTTGCAAATCTTTGTAACAAATAAAACGGCCCCCAGGGTACATTAGTGTTGCTCGGGTTAAGTGTTGTAACCAGAATCGTAAGGTAGATAAGGGACGTCAACAGCGTCAGACGTTGAGCGATCTTCGTGAAGGACTCGGAGGAACCGCATACTGATGTGAGACAGCATTATCACCAACCGACAGAGTTTGAAAAGAGCCTCATTGTGTCTCTCCATTTAGCCAACTGACCGAATTGTGCAGTAACCAGTTGTGTGCTGCATTCGGATTTGTTGTTGCAATGCGTGGGAACGTAAGATCGTCAAAGTTCCGATCGAAAAATTTTGGTTCAAATGGCTCTAAGGACTATGGGACTTAACATCCGAGGTCATCAGTCCCATAGACTTAGAACTACTTAAACCTAACTAACCTAAGGACATCACACACATCCATGCCCGAGGCAGGATTCGAACCTGCGACCGTAGCAGCAGCGCGGTTCCGGACTGAAGCGTCTAGAACCGCTCGGTCACAGCGGCCGGCGGTTCCGATCGGCCATGTCTGACCACCACAAGTTAGAACCACCGAATTTTGCATTACACACTTCGTAATCACTTCACATCTGTGTCTGACATTTGAGAACGAGTAATGGACCACATTCTGTATCATTCCGCACCACTAGTCAGAGATAAGTAGCTGCCACACTGGGGAAATACCGTCCCATGTGCAGCCTGTTGTTGACATAGCAGCATAGAAATCAGCGTTTGGGGTGGTGCCATGGCCGCGAAACATGGACTGCTGATGAACGACGTCACACTGTGGTTAGCAATGAATCGCGATTCTACACTACCCCAGATGACCATCATCGGTCAGTATGATAGTGACCGAGGAAGGAGACTCATTCGTCCAACATTTTGGAGGGACACAGCGGTGTTACCCCTGACGTCACGGTGTGAGGAACCATTGGGTGCAACTTCCGGCCACGGTCGGCAGTCAGTGAGGGAACTGTAACAGCAAAACAGTACATCACGGACATCCTGCGACTTTATGAGGGGCGTTTGAAAAGTCCGTACAAAAATAAAAACTACTTACGTGTTTGGGGTAAACCTTTTTTATTTTTCGACATAGTCTCCTTTTAGACTTATACACTTCGTCCAATGATGTTCTAATTTGTTGATCCCCTCTAAATAATAGGAATTATCCAAGTCTGCAAAATAGCTACTAGTTGCTGCAGTCACCTCCTCGTTTGATAAAATCTTTGTCGCGCCAGCAATTTCTTCAAATTGGGGAACAAATTGTAGTCTGAGGGAGCCAAGTCTGGAGAATAGGGGGGATGTGAAACGAGTTGGAATCCTACTTCCATTAATTTTTCGACCACTACTGCTGAGGTGTGTGCTGGTGCATTGTCGTGATGAAAAAGGACTTTTTTGCAGTCCAATCGCCGGCGTTTTTCTTGCAGCTCGTTTTTCAGACTGTCCAATAACGATGAATAATATACACCTGTAATAGTTTTACCCTTTTCCAGATAGTCGATGAGGATCAACCCTTGCGAATCCCAAAAGACGGTCGCTATAACCTCTCCGGCCAAAGAAATGGTCTTCGCCTTTTTTGGTGAAGATTCTCCCTTGGTAACCCATTGTTTGGATTGTTCTTTGCTCTCAAGAGTACAGTAATGTATCCATGTTTAATCCACAGTGACAAAACTATGCTTAAAGTCCTGCGGATTCTTCCTGAACAGCTGCAAACCATCCTTGCAACACTTCACACGATTCCGTTTTTGGTCAAGCGTGAGCAATCGCGGAACCCATCTTGCGGATAGCTTCCTCATGTCCAAAAGTTTATGCACAATATTATGCACCCGTTCATTCGAGATGCCCACAGCACTAGCAATCTCACGCACCTTAACTCTTCTATCATCCATCACCAAATCATGGATTTTATCAATGATATCTGGAGTCGTAACCTCCACAGGGCGTCCAGAACGCCAATATGGCAGAAACTTGGTGTGTGTTCTTTCCAAAGATGCTAATAATTAAACATGACCTCGATACGCGCCGGTGGTGCCATCTCTCGGACTTTGCGCGGACTTTTCAAACGCCCCTCGTATGTGTTACCTCTTATGTGACAGTATCGTGGCGCCATTTCTCAACAGGAGAATTGTCGGTCCATGCACGGCACACTATTCTGTAATTCGGAAGTACTCCCGTTGCGAACAGTGTGTGCGTGTGTATGTGTGTGTGTGTGTGTGTGTGTGTGTGTGTGTGAGTGTGAGTGTGTTTTTGGAGCATACGGGGTCTCCACGGGAGGAAGGGGGGGGGGGTTTCATCAGCACTCTTACGCTCATAAAAACAAACGAATTTTGAGAAGGCTATAAAACTGTTGCACATAGTGGGGAGGAAATCCATAAAATGACCATCATTCACTCACTCCCGCCTCACTCTCGTTGAGCTACATAATAATTAAAACATATGTAAAACCATAGAAGAGATAAAAGAAAGGCGCAGGGAAGTGTGACCACTTACAAAAAACACATTAAGGACATGTCATAAAACCTTAAAACTGTCACTACAGTCGTGTAATCGTTACCTAAAATGGAGAGCAAATCTGTCGGCATACCTTCTGCCGCCCTCTGCTCAAAAAATAAAGTACACTCTAATAAATGTTGCGCACAGTGATCTGCACACCACAAGCACCACACTGGAGGGTCCTCTCCCTGGCACAAGAAGCGATACGTCATAGGGCTGTGACCTATGCGAAGAGGAGAAGGTAGAACCTCATCCTGTCTGAAGTGGCTTGAAGGAGGTACACCACTGCTGCGTTGTAGGCTTCACTAGGCGTAGCTTATTGTCTGACACGTCCACTCATTCACCTTTCCATCGATGTCTGACGCTGTAACTCAACAGCGAGACGGGAGTGTGCTAGGGGATGTCACTCTGAACTAACCGATGATCAAGACACGCCTCCTTGACTGTTACATCCGCCCCCGCAATACCAAGGTGTCCTAGCACCCAGCAGAAAGACACCTCCTACCCCAGGCGCTCTAGCTGGCGCAGAGTGTGGTGGATATCCTGAACTACTTCATCAGCCAGATACAAGTTTTGCAGACACTCAAGGGCACTCAGACGAGGAATTTAGCAGGCTTGGCATATCTCATCTGCTCCAGCGCCGTGGTAGCAAGATCCCGAGATCTGACTCCAATAGAACCAGCTCGCACGTCATTTCAGTCGCAGTGGCTTTATTCAGGATCCAAGGACCAGTTACAACACTTGTGGGCCAGCTTGCCTCGAGAGACGATACGGTGGCTTTACGACACCCTTCCCCACTGAATCAGAATATATAGGGCAGATGGTGTGCATCGTCATACTCGAAGCGAGCTTAGTTACGAACTGGCCTCGATTTTGTAATCACTGAAAAGACATTAAGTAAGCGTCCGTTCCGTCCGCCTGCGAAATCGGCTTCCCGCATGACAGAAGAGAGATGCTGGATGCCTACACGAGGGCGAGTGAACCCAAATTAGATGTTTACGGAACGACCAAAGCCACTGCCGGAGACGTGTCTCAGACAACTGCCGCCAGGGCCCGTTACCCGAGCACCGCGGATAGACAGCAGCGCCAGAGATCGCGATCAACAAGCAGAGTAATTTCCTACGCCACTCACATGATCGAAAACAGTCCCAAAAGATCCATCCGCCAACCAGCTTTATAAGGCGGCCCACGGCCGGCCAGAAGGCGCCGGGAAATACGTTCTGGCATTCGCCCATTGACAGCTGGCACTCCACAGGGATCCGTCCTATCTCCCAGTCTTTTTTAATATCCATGTGAATGATATGCCAGTCATCCCAGAGTGCCACCTGACACAATATGCTGATGACACAGCACTCTTACTACTGGACGTATCACTGACGCCGTCATCGCCCGCCTCCAAGGGCAGGTGGACGCCACCATCACTTGGTGCCGGACAAACAAAATCGCTCTTAATGCCGCCAAAACTACGGCGGTCTATTCTACGAAACGGTGCCCAGTCCCCCGCCGCAATATTTCGATTGCAGGCGTGCAGGTGCCCTGGTCCCCGACGACCACCTATCTCGGGGCCCGGATGGACCACAAGCTGCTGTTCCATTGTCATGCAGAGTATGCCGCCAACAAGGGGCAAAAGCTGACCAGTTCCTTGTGCCCCCTCTTCCGCAGTAGGGAACTTAACCTGCCTACCAACCTCCGTATCTACCGGGCCGTTACCCTGCCTGTCCTCACGTATGGCTCCACTGCTTGGGCCACGATTAGTGTCACCAGGATGCGGACGTTGCAGCGCCTACAGAACAAGGTGCTCAGGTGGAGCCTGCACGCCCAGCCACTCACGCGGATTGTGACTCTCCATGAGGAAGCAGATATCGCCTCCCTCAAGGAGACAATACGCAACAACGCGCGGCGTATTTATGAGAAAGTGGCTGCCCTGCAGGACACTGTCCATGGGCTACGCCACGTTGGGAGTACACATCCACGTCGCTGGCATCGCCACCTGGTTCCACTGACCATCCTAGAGGAATCGGTTTCAGAACAGGACTAGCGCTGGGCCTGGCACGCCCACCACGGCTGCCTCCTTTGGCAGGAGTAGCCCTCCATTCCACGTCCACGACATTCCAATCTTTCCTGCCCATGTCGGACTACGTTTCTACGCCGGACAGAAGAGTACTGTCACCGTTGCAGGGTGGTGTGGGACTCCCAAGTCCCACCGCCACACCACCAAAGTGTATTGCAGTGACGCAGTGTCACTGCCCTATGGTTTGTATTTACTGGCTCACCAATACAGTTAGACCGCGGAAGGCTGGTGACGCTGTAGTGTACCGTATTACAAAATTTAAAAAAAAAGGCCAGAAGGCAGTTCGACACGCCGCCAGGACTTGTAAGGGTCAGCCGTCCCGGCCGCAACACCAGCGCGCCTCGTGTGCTGGTAGTCCCGGATAGGAGTGGTAGCTTCAGGCTGTGACTCAGGAGCGTCGTATAACGGTGGTCTCGGCCCCTGGACAGCTTAGTGGCAAGGCTGTGCCAACCACTCTCAAGTAGATTTGTTTTAGTCTTTTATGTCGTGCACCTTCTCCAGCGAGAGACTTGTGAAGATAGCATTTTACTTTGTTATCTGAAGTAGGATCGATATTTTGTTTCCTCTGTAATTGTGTTTTTTTCCGACTACTTTGTCGACATCAGCGTGTTCTTGTTTATTGTTTTCTACCAATAAAAACAGATACTGTTCGCGTCTTCTCTCTGTTACCGCAGATACAGCGCGTAATCTCTCAGCATGTGAAGTTTCCTTTACATTCGTCTAGCCCTTCTGGGTATTTCATTGTTTCCGTCAGACAGCACATACACTACTGGCCACTAAATTTGCTACACCATGAGGACCACCTACTACAGACGCGAAATTTAACCGACAGGAAGAAGATGCTGTGATATGAAAATAGTTAGCTTTTCAGAGCATTCACACATGGTTGGCGCCGGTGGAGACACGTACAACGTGCTGACATGAGGAAAGTTTCCAACCGATTTCTCATAAACAAACAGCGGTTGACCAGCGTTGCCTGGTGAAACGTTGTTGTGATGCCTCGTGTAAGGAGGAGAAATGCGTACCATCACGTTTCCGACTTTGATAAAGGTCGGATTGTAGGCTATCGCGATTGCAGTTTAACGTATCGCGACATTGCTGCTCGCGTTGGTCGAGATCCAATGACTGTTAGCAGAATATGGAATGGGTGGGTTCAGGAGGGTAATACGGAACGCCGTGCTGGATCCCAACGGCCTCGTATCACTAGCAGTCGAGATGACAGGTATCTTATCCGCATGGCTGTAACGGATGGTGCAGCCACGTCTCGACCCCTGACTCAACAGGTGTGGTCGTTTGCAAGACAACAACCATCTGCACGAACAGTTCGACGACGTTTGCAGCATCATGGACTATCAGCTCGGAGACCGTAGCTGCGGTTACCCTTGACACTGCATCACAGACAGGAGCGCCTGTGATGGTATAGTCAACGACGAACCTGGGTGCACGAATGGGAAAATCTCATTTTTTCAGATGAATCCAGGTTCTGTTTACAGCATCATGATGGTCGCATCCGTGTTTGGCGACATCCCGGTGACCGCACATTGGAAGCGTGTATTCGTCATCGCCATACTAGCGTATCACCCGGCGTGATGTAATGGGGTGCCATTGGTTACACGTCTCGGCCACCTCTTGTTCGCACTGACGGCACTTTGAACAGTGGACGTTACATTTCAGATGTCTTACGACCCGTGGCTCCATCCTTCATTCGATCCCTGCGAAACCCTGCATGTCAGCAGGATAATGCACGACCGCATGTTGCAGGTCCTGTACGGGCCTTTCTGGATACAGAAAATGTTCGACTGCTGCCCTGGCCAGCACATTCTCCAGATCTCTCACCAATTGAAAACGTCTGGTCAATGGTGGCCGAGCAACTGGCTCGTCACAATACGCCAGTCACTACTCTTGCTGAACTGTGGTATCGTGTTGAAGCTGCATGTACACTCCACCCTAGCTCTGTCTGACTCAATGCCCAGGCGTATTAAGGCCGTTATTACGGCCAGAGGTGGTTGTTGTTGATACTGATTTCCCAGGATCTATGCACCCAAATTGCGTGAAAATGTAATGACATGTCAATGCTAGTCTAATATATTTGTCCAATGAATAAAAACAGATAGGAATACTGTTCGCGTTTTGTCTGTGGTACCGCAGGTCCAGCACGTAATCTGTCAGCGTGTAAGTTTCATTTACATTCGTCTTGCCCTCCTGGGTATTTCATCGTTTCCATCAGACAGCACGTAACTGAAGGGGAGTACCGCGACAGCGACCGTGTGGAGGCTGCGATGGCGTCCTCGGGGCCGCACGGAAAGAAACGCAATGCGCGAAGTGCGTACAGCGCCCGCGACACAAAGGCCGCTGCGGTGTGCGTGGGCGGCGGGCTTAATCAGAGGGCCCGCGCCCGCACCGGGGATCGATGGGCGCCACCCGCCGCGCCCGCTGCGTCACACCCGGCGCCGGCACTGCCGGGGGACCGGCCGGCGACTGCCGACTGCCGGCTCAAAACTGCGCGTCACGCTGACTCTGCCTCCGTGCGGGGGCGTACTGCCGCCCCTCCGGCGAAGCGGTCGCCAGATGCCGAAACTACTCTGCTGGAAACCCGAGTCACTAAACAGCTAACCCTCTGCACGATACGATCTTGCTGTGTGTGTTTTATTCCGATTACGATAACAACACTGCAATATTGCCTTTATCAGCCGATACCGGGCAAGCGACCTTCAAGAACAACGCCTGACCTATACGGGAATATATACTACTGGCCATTAAAACTGCAGATGATAAACGGGTATTCATTGGACAAATATATTACACAACAACTGAGATGTGATTACATTTTCACGCAATTTGGGTGCATAGATCCTGAGAAATCAGTACCCAGAACAACCACCTATGGCCGTAATAACGTCGTTTATACGCCTGGGCATTGAGTCAGACACAGCTTGGATGGCGTGTACAGGTACAGCTGCCCATGCAGCTTCAACACGAGAGTAGTGGCTGGCGTATTGCGACCAGTCAGTTGCTCGCCAACCATTGACCACACGGTTTCAATTAGTGAGAGATCTGGAGAATGTGCTAGCCAGGGCCGCAGTCGAACATTTTCTGTATCCAGGAAGGCCCGTACAGGACTTGCAACATCCGGTCGTGCATTATCCTGCTGAAATGTAGGGTTTCACAGGGATCGAATGAAGGGTAAAGCCACGGGTCGTAACACATCTTAAATGTAACGTCCACTGTTCAAAGTGCCGTCAGTGCGAACAAGAGGAGACCAATGGCACCCCATACCATCACGCTGGGTGACATGCCAGTATGGCGATGGCGAATACACGCTTCCAGTGTGTGTTCACGCGATGTCGCCAAACATGGATGCGACTATCACGATACTGTAAACAGAACCTGGATTCATCCGAATAAATGACGTTTTGCCATCCGTGCACCCAGGTTCGTCGTTGAGTACACCATCGCAGGTGCTCCTGTCTGTGATGCAGTGTCAAGGGTAACCGCAGCCATGGTCTCCGAGCAGATAGTCCACGCTGCTGCAATGGTGGTTGTCTTGCAAATGTCCCCGACTGTTGACTCAGGGATCGAAATGTGGCTGCACCATCCGTTACAGCCGAGCGGATAAGATGCCTGTCATCTCGACTGCTAGTGATACGAGGCCGTTGGGATCCAGCACGGCGTTCCGTATTACCCTCCTGAACCCGCCCATCCCATATTCTGCTAACAGTCATTGGGTCTCGACCAACGCGAGCAGCAATGTCGCGATACGATAAACCGCAATCGCGATATGCTACAATCCGTCCTTTATCAAAGTCAGAAACGTGATGGTACGCATTTCTCCTCCTTACACGAGGCATCACAACAACGTTTCACCAGGCAACGCCGGTCAACTGCTGTTTGTGTATGAGAATTCGGTTGGAAACTTTTCTCATGTCAGCACGTTGTAGGTGTCTCCACCGGCGCCAACCTTGTGTGAATGCTCTGAAAAGCTAATCATTTGCATATCACAGCATCTTCTTACTGTCGGTTACATTTTCCGTCTGTAGCACGTCATCTTCGCGGTGTAGCAATTTTAATGGGCAGTAGTGTACATAATGTACGTGCGAGTACATTTTGTAGACGCATGGTTGACGGCATATGGAAATTTGGCCGTGAGTAATGCCCAGATAGCCAAATGGTGAGGTGACCGCTGGCAATAAGAGGAAATCCGGATTCGAGTCCCAGTCAGGCACAAGTTTTCATTGTCGTCATTCGATTCTACAGCTGATGATTAGCCATATTCGCACTTACGAATTCATGTAATGTAACAATGTACAGGGTCCCAGTTCCAGGTTGCCTAAACTAAAAACAAAATCTTTAATTTTCACTGTTCCATACAGTAATGCAGTATGTCCATTATGAATGACAAACTGCAAGTAAGATTTAAATTGGTGATTTATCTGGGTAATGCAACTAACAGCTTTTTTAGATACGATTTATTGTACCAGCTATATTACTCATTACGAACAACCTGTTGATGACAACAACGACAATGTTTCCGTTCTACACATCGCTTATAAAAGGCCACAGCTGAATCTCCTTGAGCAATTAGTGATTTACGTTCACAAGCTAAAATCACTTCATCAAACCTCAACGAACTCACTAAACCATTGCACAACTTTTTCTTCCAGAATTTCAAAAATTCGTGGCAGAATATTAACAATAATAATAATAATAATAAAAGACATACTCATCATCTTGCGTAAATCATATTCTCTGTCTTGTAACAACTTCGGAATTTTGTAACTTGATTATACAGGGTGGTCCATTGATCGTGACTGGGCCAATTATCACGCGAAATAAGCGTCAAACGAAAAAACTACAAAGAACGAAACTTGTCTAGCTTGAAGGGGGAAACCAGATGGCGCTAAGGGTGGCCAACTAGATGGCGCTGCCATAGGTCAAACGGATATCAACTCCCTTTTTTTAATCAACACAAAAGAATGGACCTGCTATTGCAAGAAATCCTAACAATAACCTATAATTTTCACAGAAAATCTTCATAACACATAACTACAGCAATTACAGCAAGCAGCAACTACAGCCAGCTAAATGGAAAGATCCAAATTACCAGGAGACATACGGTTACCAAAAGAAAGATTTTGTTGAAGAGCAAATAGATATAATATAGATAATATAAAATATGTAATATAAAATATTGGATTGTAAGGCGTAACCAGTAGCAGATATAGACTCAATTGAGAATTTAGTAATTATGAAGAGTAGGCTGACGTTTAAGAGAGTAGTCTGGAAGATCCAACGCACAAAGAAGTGCTATACGGAAGTACTAGGGAATAATGAGACACACTTTAACTTCTCTGAGGGTATAGACACTGCGATAATGAATAGCTGAGTAGGCAATTCAGTTGAAGAGGAGTGGACATCTCTAAAAAGCACAATCACAGAAGTTGGAAAGAAATCCATGGGCACAAGGAAGCAATTGCGAAGAAGCCACGGGTAATTGATAAATACTTGAGCTGATCTACGAAAGAAGGAAGTACAAAAATGTTCAGGAATCTTAGTGAATACAGAAATACGAGTCATTTAGGAATGAAATAAATAGGAAGTTGAGGAAGCTAACGCAAAATGGTTGCATGAAAAATGTGAAGAGATCGAAACAGGAATGATTGTCGGAATGACTGACAGCACACAGATAAGTCAAAACAGCTTTTGGTGAAGTTAAAAGCAAGGGTGTTAACTTTAAGAGCGCAACGGGAATTCCATTGTTAAATGCAGGGGGGAGCGGATAGGTGGAAGTACGTTGAAGGCCTCTATGAGGGGGGAGATTTGTCTGGTGTGATAGAAGGAGAAACAGGATTCTGTTCAGAAGAGACTGGGGATCCAGCATTAGAATCAGAATTTAAAAGAGCGTTGGATGGCTTAGGGTCGCCTGTATAAACATCGATGACTGGAGATCATATTTGACATTATATCTGAAATTGAACTATGTTCAGGACTCAGCTCTGTTGTTTGACGCTAAACATAGGTCCACCGAAACATGTTCAGATTTTAAGGTACCACGTAACATGCTTGGCAACATGGCTGAAATACGCTATCCAGACGACTGTAGCGATTCGACCGCAGATATTTATCGTACATCGTAGGTACCCAGAACTTAGTATCGAAATTGTCGTGCTATAACCATGGAAACAAGTAAACAGAAAAAGGAGCGATCTTCAAACCTTTCTCCATGCGAGAAATATTTGCTGCTGGAAATTGTGTTGGACAAGTATAAGGATATAACTGAGTGTAAGAAAAAAAACTGGTGAAGTCACTGTGGCTAACAGTTAAAGCCATAGAGAGAAATAGGGTCGTGACTGGAAGATTTTGAAAATGTGTTACGAAAATGTTAAGAAGAGGACCAAGAAAGCATTTGCGAATGGCAACGTATAATTTGAAGACGCACATTCTAATTATTACATTTCTTTCTTATGTATGTGGTATTTAAAATGGAGCAAAAACAGTGTCAGAACATTTCAAGATTGAAATGCTTAAAACTGGAGGCGGTAATTTCGTAAGGCCTGTTGTTACATAAAGCGGACAAATGCTCATTGCAGCTCCAAAGCCACAATTTTTTACTATTTCCAATCCCTTCGGTGATGATGCAGATTTTCATCCTGATGTTATGTGCGGTGGTTTGTAAATATTTTGATACGATCGCATAACTTTTTTTAAGCAAGTTTCTTGCGTATAAGGTATTTTATAATGCTATTCGTTATGTTCTTATTCTGATACAGATTCAGATAACACAAGTTGTCGTTCATTCACATCAGTAAATCAGGAGACAGCTGTAACTTCTGACGAAAATATTGCTGTTGTTGATGACAAAAGGAAAACGAAGAAGAGAATGTTAACATTAAGCTCGTAAGAACGGTAATGCACTAAATTAATGTAATAACTTTTCTGTGACTGCGCAACATGACGTATTTTGCACTGAAAATAATCTCTAATTACAGGTAGATGGGCAACACCCCACCAGGATTCTGTTATAATGTTAGAAACTCGTCCCAAAAACAAAAGAACAGAAAATGTTCTCCTTAAGCAATAATAGTTTTACAAGAGAAGATTAGAGTGCCTCGAACATGATCATAAAATCAAAGTACAGTGCCTGCTTGCAGAACAACCACTTTTAATCTGACACATTGAAAATTTTTCCAGTCGTGCAACTTTTTGTGCAAATACCTTGTTCATATATTTCGCACTCATTGCATTGTGACAGCTGTTACCATGGTATGTTGCCTATTGGAATTTCTTTATGGGCAGATTTTCATCCCGAAGTTACATGCAGTGTTTTGTATACCATTTAATACGCTCTGATTAATGTTTTGAGACGAATTTGTAGCGTAAAAGGTAGTTTATAATATTATTCATCGTGTTCTTGTTCTGATACAGAATTCAATAACCAGAAGGCAGAGAAGTAACTAGAACTAAAAGAAAGGAAAAGAAAATCTGGCTTTCAAACTGACACTTCGTACATTTATTCCAATTGTTTGACCTCTTACATAAAAGCATTGTTAGTGAATGGCGCCCTCACTGCATTGTGACCCCTGTTGGCTGCACATTCTGCAGGTACTGGAGTTTCTGCGTACACTCTTCTCCCAGAAAATGCATCGACATCAGTTTCAGGCTCCTTTTCTGATGCATTGACGGATATATTGTGTAATACAGTTGCTGCAACTAACACTGCACGATTTACTTTCACTTTGAGTCATAAACTAAAAACAGAGAAAGCGTCTTTTTACCACTTCAAACGTTCTTTCAACTGCTGATCTTGTTTTCTTGTGGACACGATTATAGATTCGCTCAGCCGCCGATTCTTCAGGAAGTACCGGCGTCAACAAATACCTGAACAATGATAGTCACTGCCTCACAGAAATATGCCTTTCGGAATTTCTCCATTTCCAACTGAGCACGTACACATGAGTTTACGAAAATATTGCTGTCGGGGGCAGATCCTGACCCTCTAGCTACGATATTTCAACATTGCAGCATAGCGTCTGAGATCACTTTTATACACTATGGCCATTAAAATTGCTACACCAAGAAGATGATGCGCTTCAGACGCGAAATTTAACCGACAGGAAAAAGATGCTGTGATATGCAAATGATTAGCTTTTCAGAGCATTCACACAAGATTGGCGCCGGTGGAGATACCTACAACGTGCTGACATGAGGAAAGTTTCCAACTAGCAGTCGAGATGACAGGCATCTTATCCACATGGCTGTAACTGATCGTGCAGCCACGTCTCGATCCCTGAGTCAACAGATGGGGAGGTGTGCAAGACAACAACCATCTGCTCGAACAGTTCGACGACGTTTGCAGCAGCATGGACTATCAGCTCGGAGACCATGGCTGCGGTTATCCTTGACGCTGCATCACAGACAGGAGCACCTGTGATGGTGTACTCAACGACGAACCTGGGTGCACGAATGGCAAGACGTCATTTTTTCGGATGAATCCAGGTTCTGTTTACAGCATCATGATGGACACGTCCGTATTTGGCGACATCGCGGTGAACGCACGTTGGAAGCGTGTATTCGTCATCTCCATACTGGCGTATCGCCGGGCGTGATGGTATGGGATGCAAATTGGTTACACGTCTCGGTCACCTCTTGTTCGCATTGACGGCACTTTGAACAGTGGACGTTACATTACAGAAGTGTTCCGACCCGTGGCTCTACCTTTCATTCGATCACTGTGAAACCCTACATTTCAGCAGGATAATGCACGACCGCGTGTTGCAGGTCCTGTACGGGCCTTTCTGGATACAGAAAATGTTCGGCTGCTGCCCTGGCCAGCACATTCTCCAGATCTCTCACCAATTGAAAACGTCTGGTCAATAGTGGTCGAGCAATTAGTTCGTCACAATACGCCAGTCACTGCTCTTGATGAACTGTGGTATCGTGTTGAAACCGCACTGGCAGCTGTACCTGTACACGCCATCCAAACTCTGTTTGACTCAATGCCCACGTGCATCAAGGCCATTATTATGGCCAGAGGTGGTTGTTCCGGGGAACTGATTTCTCAGGATCTGTGGTTCAATGGTTCAAATGGCTCTGAGCACTATGCGACTTAACTTCTGAGGTCATCCGTCGCCTAGAACTTAGAACTAATTAAACCTAAATAACCTAAGGACATCACACACATCCATGCCCGAGGCAGGATTCGAACCTGCGACCGTAGCGGTCACGCGGTTCCAGACTGAAGCGCCTTTAACCGCACGGCCACACCGGCCGGCCAGGATCTGTGCATCCAAGTTGGAGGAACTTATCCTTCAGCAGTCTTCTCGTACTTTGCGGCTCTCCAACAAAAGAGTAATAAAATTTTATATCAGTCACTTAATAAGATTATCTTGTTAATGAAGTATATTACATACACAGGGAAGTTTTAAGTATAATTTTATTTGCGTTTTAAATTTATAACAATGCAACGACTTAAAAATTTTGGTAAGCTCACTACAGACTTTTACGTATTTTATTCTTCATTTTATTGCATTCTGTACAGTCTTATAGTTGATGAATGTAGCGTCATCTGACGGGCTTGCAACACATATCGTGGCTACTTTACTGTTGTTTGTTATAAACAGTAGTGCTATTAACGGTATGTCTCTGCCAGCACTATAGCCTAGTTTGCATCACATTTTAAATACGTGCAATGGCAGTAAGTTGATTACGTGTGTAATTTCTGACGATGTCGCCATGGGTTTAATACTTTAGGACATGCTTAACTGCGTGTTTCCACGTCCATGGAAATAATACTTTTCCTTATGGCAGATTTTATTTGTTTAATATGTAAGATGTCTACTAGTTACGCTTCACTTTGCCATGTTTCGCTGCAGATCTGAAGACGGTCATTGCTGACATAAACTGGAAGCCGGAGGAGCAATAATTTCGTCGTCATTGACGGAAATAATAGAAATTTATTGTTGTAATTTGCTGTGCTATCTCTTGTAATTCCTATTTCATTTGTAAATAAAATGTTTGCCGTGAACGGCAGATCTTCAGCAAGCTCGTGTAGAAGCCATTGGCAGAACTGACTACGCAAGAGCACCTTTGATACCTATGGCAAATCGAATTCCTTAACACTTTTTTTTAGTGTCGTCTTCTACATGGCGCAATACCTGCTCATCCTGCTGTAGCGTATGAAATTCGCGAGGCCTACCATGTTGTTTTGTCACTGAAAGGAATGACCTAATGCAGGCCTGGCTAAGATTTCCACTACCGGAGCGCACATAGGAAGACGTGTTTGCAACACAGTGCAACTACTTCTAAAAGGTGAATATTGCAGCGTACTTTTATAAGCAGGAATTTATGAAGTGTGTTTATTTTCAGCTTTTGATTTTTATGTCAAAGCGATAATTTATATTACTTTATTAAATAAGCACGCTAGATAATGCCAATATGATGACCAAAATATTACAAAAAATCTATACATACACGCATTTAACATTTAATTATGGTGTTTACATATATTCAGATTTTAGAGTATTTAATATATCTGGAACTATGGTTTGTGACACAATCACATGGAGTTACGCAGATTATAATCTGTGAAACCTGATTACATGACAGGGAGGGAAAAAAGTTTGTGTACATGTATTGAACCCAATAATGAAATAACTTTAGTAGCTTGAGTGTGCAGGGGAGGATTTTCCTTGTAAATTCCCGGACTGGACAAACAGGTCGTTGAGCTGAATGCTACACTTTATGTGGATGTAATGAGACAAGTCAGCAGTGAAAAGCAAGAACTGTCTGACAAATAAACCGAAATTTGTCTTCAGTCGTGGAATGCCGTAGAATCTCTTTGAGAAATATTTGAGTTACTGAAACGAAGTCGTCGGGTCCGCAAGACTTAGGACAATCTACTACTGACTAATTGTAAAAGATGTAGATGCTTGCAAATACGAAAAAACGCATGCGGCCTGGAACAAATATGGCCACCAATTCAAAATATTAAACAATTATATAAAAAAAATATTTTTGTGACAACTAAACATTGGTGAATTCACCCAGCAAATATAAAAATTTTATGAGATGGTCAAGCAACCAGTGCTGAACAACTTGGTATGGATTGAACCAACTCCCTTGAGCTCCACAAAATGTTCCATGTCATGCACTTTAAGCCGATTCTTCCAATAGATTACTTTTTGTTTGATAGCATAAATCTCGTCCACCATATCTGTTACCGCATGACTCTCCCCTTGCATTAATACACTTAACGAATTCAAACTAGTGATGTCGAACACGCCGGCCGTTGTGACCGAGCGGTTCTGGGCGCTTCAGTTCGGCACCGCACGACTTCTACGTTCGCAGGTTCGAATCCTGCCTCGGGCATGGATGTGTGTGATGTCCTTAGGTTAGCTAGGTTTAAGTAGTTCTAAGTTCTAGCGGATTGATGACCTCAGATGTTAAGTCCCATAGTGCTCAGATCCATTAGAACCATTAGATGTCGACCACAAAAGTTTTGTCACTGCTCTACTGACCCTTAACTCAGTTATTTTTGTAATGGCCACCTTGCTTTCATCCACCATTCTCTGGTGTTCGTCAGAAAACAATTGCATCACACAGTTTTTGTGGTTGGTGTTGTAATGACGTTCCAGTAATTGTTTTTCCAGCCCATAATAGTGTGATGCTGTATTAAGCACTTCACACGGCCTTTAAACGATATGAAGAGTGAGGCATTCATCACTGAACGATGTGGCTGCTTCACTTTTTCTTTTTTGGGCACGTGCATGGACTCCGTAGTATTCCTGATGCAGAACGTGAATATGATTTAACACAATTAGTATTCTCATCAAACTGCTTGGCGTGTGACATGGACAGCGCTTTGCGTCCAGCTGCAGCCTTCCTTTTCCTGTTCCTCCTCGCCACTCAGCAGCATTGTGGGTGTCATTCGGCACACAGTTACCTGCCGTCGGGTAACCTCTAACAGAATACCTAGTCTGTCATTTCCCACGTGACGTAATAAGCATCCGTTGCGCTGATGTGTGTACAGTGCGTTCACGCTGCGCCAAATCTCCAATTGTGTACTGCTAACATATGCACGGACAGCACATCCTCAGCTGACTGATGCAGCAGATAGTTGCACTTCTGTGTCTGGTTCTGTCAGACCGTCACTGCCCTGCAAATTACAATCATTCAGAATGCTTAGTGAACTGCAACAGTAAGATAGCCTACTCCACCGAATACTACACATTACTCGTCACTAGTAAATCTACATCTACATCTACATGGTTACTTTGCAATTCAAACTTAAGTGCCTGGCAGAGGTTCATCGAACCATTTTCATATTACTTCTCTACCCTTTCACTCTCGAATGGAGCGTGAGAAAAAGGCACACCTAAACCTTACCGTTCGAGCTCTGATTTCTCTTATTTTATTATGATGATCATTTCTCCCTACGTAAGTGGGTGTCAACAAAATATTTGCGCATTCGGAAGAGAAAGTTGGTGACTGAAATTTCGTAAATAGCTCTCGCCGCAAAGAAAACCGCCTTTGTTTCAGTGACTGCCACCCCAACTCGCGTATCATATCAGTGACACTCTCACCCCTATTGCGCGATAACACGAAACGGGCTGCCTTTCTTTGCACTTTTTCGATGTCCTCCGTCAATCCTACATGGTAAGGATCCCACACCGAGCAGCAATATTCCAGGAGAGTACGGACAAGTGTAATATAGGCTGTCTCTTTAGTGGGTTTGTCGCATCTTCTAAGTGTTCTTCCAACAAAGCACAGTCTTTGTTTCATATTTTCCACAATACTATCTACGTGGTCTTTCCAATTTAAGTTGCTCGTAATTGTAATTTCTAGGTATTCAGTCGAATTGACAGCCATTAGATTTGTGCGATTAATCGTATACCCAAAATTTATCGGATTTCTTTTAGTACCATGTGGATGACCTCGCACTTTTCTTTGTTTAGTGCCAATAGTCACTTTTCGCACCATACAAAAACGTCTCTCTAGATCATTTTGTAATTGGAATTGATCGTCTGATGATTTTACTAGACGGTAAATTACAGCATAATTTGCAAACAGTCTAAAGGGGGTGCTCAGATTATCACCTAGATCGTTCATGTAAATCAGGAACAGCAGAGGGCCTATGACACTACCTTGCGGAACCCCAGATATCACTTCTGTACTACTAGATTATTTACCGTCTATCACTACGAACTGTGGCCTCTCTGAGAGGAAATCACGAATCCAGTCACACAACTGAGACGATACTCCATATGCACGCAATTTGATTAATAGTCGCTTGTGAGGAACGGTATCAAAGGCCTTCTGGAAATCTAGGAATATGGAATCGATCTGAGATCTCTTGTCGACGGCACTCATTACTTCATGGGAATAAAGAACGATATTTTCTGAATCCGTGTTGGTTATGTATCAATAAGTCATTTTCTTCAAGGTGGTTCATAATGTTCGAGTACAGTATATGCTCCTAAATCCTATTGCAAATTGAGGTTAGTGATATGGGTCTGTAATTCAATGGGTTACTCCTATTTCCTTTCTTGTATATTAGTGTGACCTGCGCTACTTTCCAGTCTTTAGGAACAGACCTTTCGTCAAGTGAGCGGTTGTATATGATTGCTAAGAAAGGCGCTATTGTGTCTGCATACTCTGAAAGGAACCTGATTGGTATACCATCTGGACCGGAAGACTTGCCTTTCTTAAATGATGTGAGTTGTTTCGCAGCATCTAAGATATTTACTTTTGTGTCACTCATACTAACAGCTGTTCTGGTTTCGAATTCTGGAATATTTACTTCGTCTCCTTTCGTGAAGGAATTACGCAAAACTGACTGTTTCTTGCCACTGGTGTACTTTACATACGACCAGAATCTATTCGGGTTTTCTACCCTATTTTGAGACAATGTTTCATTGTGGAAACTATTAAAAGCATCTCGCATTGACGTCCGCACTTAAATTTCGAGCTTCCCTGAAACTTAGCCAGTCTTGGAGATTTAGCGTTCTTATGAATTTCGCATGCTTTTTTCTTTGCTTCTGCATCAGTGTTCTGACGTGTTTTGCGTACCATGGTGGATCAGTCCCGTCTCTTATTAACTTATGCGGTTTGAATCTATCTATTGTTGTCGATACTGTATCTTTGAATTTGAGCCATATCTGGTCTACACGTACATAATTAGCTTGGAAGGAATGGAGACTCTCTCTTAGGACGACATCAAACGAATTTTTATCTGCTGATTTAAATAGTTATATTTTGCGTTTATTTTTAGTGGTTTTGGTTGATATGGTTTTGAGCCTCGCTACAATGACCTTGTGTTCACTAATCCCTGTATCCGTCATGACGCTCTCTACGAGATCAGGATTACTTGTGGCTAAGAGGTCAAGTTTGTTTTCCCAACCATTTACAATTCGTCTGGGCTCATGAACTGACTGCTCAAAGTAGTTCTCAGAGAAAGTATTTGGTACAATGGCCCGTTTCACAACAGCTACTGATTTTCGCACGTATAAATATAGGAGATTTTCTTCTAGTTTCGACCAGTACTACTTTCTGGAGGAAAAGTGACAATTTTTTGTAAACACCATGTCTTGATCCCCCAGCCACGTCACACACCTTGAGTCAGAAAATAGGTTCTTTGTAGCAAGTTCTCCTGGAGGAAACAGTGACACTTTTTCGTAGACATCATGTCTTGGTCCCACAGCCACGTCACACACGTTGAGTCAGAATGTAGGTTCTTTGCAGCGAGACAAGTATCCATGCAGACAGACAGTGAACAATGTCTGGACATTACTATTTCGGCTTTTCTTGGCGCAGCAACAGACAGAGAGGCGCATATACACTGGTGCAGCCCAGAAACACTGGACGCGAATGGTATCTCGTGCCGGTGCCGGTGCAGCAGGTCAATGGACGTGTCTGTGTGTGGAGCATTCAAGGGGAAGGCATATTAACATTCTTTATTCGTCTTCGTCAAATGACCAAACACCTGGCATTAAGATATGACGTGCCATCCGGTATACAACACTTCCACCTGTGGTTGTCATGGCCGGTTATTTGGGCAGCAGTCGTCACATTTCTAAAGTGATAGTATCTTACCTTCAAGGTCCCCATGACCGTAATGTTTAAGCAAGATAAAGCAACACTGCATGTTGGTCGTGCTGCCCTCTACAGCTTCGATACAGTGTATCTTCAACCTTTTCCCTGGCTGGCACGTTCTCCAGGTATCTTGCCTTCAATTTGAAACTTCTTTATTTATTTGAGTGTGTCTGTACTTAAATTGCAGAATGACTGAGAAGATGAAACTTCTACGTTATTTGATTTTGAAACAGCCGAGTAAAACTGAACGTACTGAGCCTACTTTCTCTTTTCTTTTTCTTATCATGTCAACACTGAACGACAATATTCTAGCGCAACGCCACCTGACTGCTCAAAAAAAAAAAAAAAAAAAAAAAAAACCTGTCTTTAAATAATTAATTCAAAAGAAAGGTCCCGTCTGAAAAGGAAACCTTAATAATGACCTATACATTTCATTAAGCACTTACCTCACAAAAATCTTCATTACGCGAACTACTGCAATACAGCGAGCGTCAATAATGCCAGCTAAATAAAAGATTCTAACTACTAAAGCCACTAAGTACTAATAGGAATGTGGTTAGCAAAGGAAAAATATTGTTGCAAACCAAATAGCCTAATGTATTTTTTTACCTTAATCATGTGACTTCCAGTTCAAACACGAATATAAAACGTCATTGAGATCTAGTACAAAGGTATATAATGAATAGTATTCAATCTCCAAGTCGAACATGTACAGATCGTTAGCCTACGCTAACACTTCAGAACTCTAGCCTCCATCAGTGCTAACTTCTCACGTATAACACCCATCACTGCTGGCTGTTCACCTACAACTGCCCAACAGTACTTCCATCACTGCTGGCGACTGACTAACTTCCAACTACCCAACACTACTGGCGATTAACTTCCAACAACGAGTCCAACCAGCCACAGAGTCTCTTACAAAGAAAGCGCAGAGATCCAATGAAAAGCGCTACCCAGCGCTGCCAACACAGAAGCAGCCCACTTACAGATTATTGCCATTGGTATCATGGAAGCCCAGGTGAATGCGTCTCACAGAATAACACTGCCCCCACTGGCTTGCGTACGTGGCGTGATGCATGTTTCAGGCAATTGTTCGCGTGAATGACGACACATCTGGGCCCCACCATCGACCTGATGTAACAAGAAACATGATTCGTCAAAGCAGGCGATCGATCCACGGTCCAATCTCGTTGATCCCATGCCCACTGAAACCGTAACTAATTATGTCGTAGCATCAGCATGGAATACATGGGAGCCGTCTACTGTGGCGTCCTAATACGCACTGATCGAAGTGTAACGAAGCATTTGTGTCTGCAGCAGCATTGTATTCTGTCGTCAGATCCGCCGTAGACAGCAGCTTAATCTGCTTTGTAGAACGGACAATCCTCTGACCTCGACTTTTGTGAAGAGGTGTGGACGTCACGTACTCGAGCTTTTACCGTCTGTCAATCACATTCCATAGATACCTACGACAGTTGAAAGTTTCTTACATATTTAAATATATATTCGTAAGTATCTAGTTGGTATCTGAGAAATGTGTAAAACGTATTTTTTGGTATCGAAATATGTAATTCTCAGTGCATGGCAACAAACCTATGTGAAAATTTATTTCCCACCATCAAATAACGGCAGAGATAGTAACATCCAGCTCGAGGAGGCATCAGTTGCCAGTTGATTTATCCATCAAAAGGAGATGGGTCCTCTACCTACTTGGCTCATTTTTGCTGCGCTAGTATTAGTCTTAGTCGCAGAAAAGGGGGATTTTGTTAAAATTCAGTAAAGACGCGGTTGGGCGATGAAGTCTGGAACCACTGGCAGTGTGTGGTAATAGTCAGCAGCCAGTTGGCGAGGCAGAGTAAACATGGCGCGGAACTGCGATGGAGTTTTGCACGTATGATGTGTTTGGAATGAAGCAACAGCGAGGCAGGGAACTGCAGCGTTGCTTGAAGTTATTGCGATGTCTGAGGTGGGGCACTAGGCCAGAGCCAGGAGGGTGATGTGTAAATAGTTGACGTATGGGAATTTACGCCTGCCATAGTTTCTGTCTCTCTCTGACACTATGTCAGAAGCTAGGGGAAAAGCAGCATAAACAGTCAGGAACTTTTAGCTTGAGGGGTGCTAGGTCAGTCGAGAGCCGGGTCGGATCTGTGCTGGTATATGCTTGTAGGGGCGTCTGGCAGTGATGTAAATATTGCGTGTAACCTGTTCTTTACAAGGTGCATTCAAGTTCTAAGACCTCCAGTTTCTTTTTCTCCGGACTGGAAAGAGATAGAAACATGCGCATTGTTTTAAAATGAGGCCGCGTTCATTGTCAATACGTCCCAGAGATGGCAGCACCGTACGGCAGATGGAATTTTACCGCCAGCGGCGAGAATGAGAACTGTTTTAAATACTTAAAATGGCGACGTTTTCCTTACTTGATCAGCGTGCTATCATTCGTTTTCTGAATTTGCGTGGTGTGAAACCAATTGAAATTCATCGACAGTTGAAGGAGACATGTGGTGATGGAGTTATGGATGTGTCGAAAGTGCGTTCGTGTGTGTCAGTTTAATGAAGGCAGAACATAGTGTGACAACAAACCGAAACAACCTCGGGCTTGCACAAGCCGGTCTGACGACATGATCGAGAAAGTGGAGAGAATTGTTTTGGGGGATTGCCGAATGACTGTTGAACAGATCGCCTCCAGAGTTGGCATTTCTGTGGGTTCTGTGCACACAATCCTGCATGACGACCTGAAAATGCGAAAATTGTCATCCAGGTGGGTGCCACGAATGCTGACGGATGACCACATGGCTGCCCGTGTGGCATGTTGCCAAGCAATGTTGACGCGCAACGACAGCATAAATGGGACTTTCTTTTCGTCGGTTGTGACAATGAATGAGACGTGGATGCCATTTTTCAATCCAGAAACAAAGCGCCAGTCAGCTCAATGGAAGCACACAGATTCACTGCCACCAAAAAAATTTCGGGTAACCACCAGTGCTGAAAAAATGATGGTGTCCATGTTCTGGGACAGCGAGGGCGTAATCCTTACCCATTGCGTTCCAAAGGGCACTACGGTAACAGGTGCATCCCAGGAAAATGTTTTGAAGAACAAATTCCTTCCTGCATTGCAACAAAAACGTCCGGGAAGGGCTGCGCGTGTGCTGTTTCACCAAGACAACGCACCCGCACTTTGAGCTAACGTTACGCAACAGTTTCTTCGTGATAACAACTTTGAAGTGATTCCTCATGCTCCCTACTCACCTGACCTGGCTCCTAGTGACTTTTGGCTTTTTCCAACAATGAAAGACACTCTCCGTGGCCGCACATTCACCAGCCGTGCTGCTATTGCCTCAGCGATTTTCCAGTGGTCAAAACAGACTCCTAAAGAATCCTTCGCCGCTGCCATGGAATCATGGCGTCAGCGTTGTGAAAAATGTGTAGGTCTGCAGGGCGATTACGTCGAGAAGTAACGCCAGTTTCATCGATTTCGGGTGAGTAGTTAGTTAGAAAAAAAATCGGCGGCCTTAGAACGTGAATGCACCGCGTATTACTATGTACTTGTTCGGGCTGTATTCCATCTCTGGGGACACAATAGTGGGGCAGGACGGAACGGCAGCTGGGTACTTGGGGACCAGGGACTGTAACTGTCTCCGGAATCGCGAGCAGCTACGCAGCGCAAGGTGCGACGCATCGGCGAGCGGCGACCGGGCGAGCGCGGACGTGTTCCAGCTGAGCGGCCTTGCAGGCGGCAGCAGCGGTGTAGGCGTACTAGGAGTTGCTGAGCCGGCTGGACTCGCGGGACAACGCTGCGGGCGGCACGCCCACACTACGCTGAACCCATCGTAGTACTGTAAATTATGTGAATAAAGCAATGCAACCGAATACCGCTGTATCACTCTGCGCCTCCCCTTGACGCTATTGAACTTGCTTTACGTCCTGACGAAATGCAGTGCGGTGGGTCCCGGCTTCAGCTCTGCCAACTGGAGTCCTGGGTTCGACCATCGACCCCTGCAACATTTTCCAACAACATGAAGTGGACTGTTGTAAGAACTCATGACAGCTTCAATGAATCTTGAACTAACATGGACTGAATCCCATTCTTTACACTTTCCCTGTATAATAATGGAATAGTATAAGGTGGAAAGAAAATCTTCGTATGTTTCTTGACTTTAAGTTCATACAGTACCAGGTCTATTCACGAAAACTTCACAATGTAACTGAAAGATATCCAATATCACTTGCCTATCTACTTCAGAAGCATCCTCTACACTGTCTACTTTATCATCTGTAATGTCATAGATATAAAAGACTGTTCTATTCCCCAAGAAGTACTTGGTTTATGATCAACAGCTTCAGTGGGAGGTTTGGGCTTTCATGAAGATCAAAATTTCAAACAGTTGATGTCTTCTTCGTGTTCTGTAATCCAATCTTCAAATTGCAAACTTATTAACTTGCCATCGACTACAGCTTTCGCTTGAACAATATTGAAATTATGAATGGCCTTGGTTCAAATGGCTCTGAGCACTATGGGACTCAAAAAATGGCTGAAATGGCTCTGAGCATTATGCGACTTAACTTCTGAGGTCATCAGTCGCCTAGAACTTAGAACTACTTAAACCTAACTAACGTAAGGACATCACCCACCTCCATGTCCGAGACAGGATTCGAACCTTCGACCGTAGCAGTCGCGCGGTTCCAGACTGAAGCGTTTAGAACCGCTCGGCTACCGCGGCCTGCGAATGGCCTTGTATTAATCCAAATAATCGACACGCAGTATCATTTCTATAGTAAGAAGCGACATGATTAAGAAATTAGACGAGCCCTGATGTCTTTGTCAAATGAAACCCAAACGCGCCTGGTTTCTGACTTCTGCAGTTTCACCAGCAATAATATCCTTAATTTTGCTTCGTTGCAGTGGAAATATTATACAGACATCTGACCCCTGACATTTACTGAAAGCTGCCTTACTGATAACCGAAATGGGACTAACGAAGTCAAATACCGCTGATAAAGAAATCTGTCCAACATAAACTGACACTTTGGGAAGGATTGAGATCTCCAATCTCATCAAACGGGACAATATTTATTCGTCTCTTTTTTTTTTTTGAGTGGGTCCGCCTTTAGCAAAACACTAATTAGTTTTTGTCCAAGACATGTTTCGCTGCAGCTGCAGTATAATCGATGGTTTTTTTATTGCTACGGCTGTTAAACATAAGGAATGAACTTTACTGTTTAAATACATACATATATTAGTTTCTAGATCGTAATTACAGGTTTTTGAGGAGCACATAAAATTGTGTATTCATACCTTCTCACCACACAATGTTTAACAGCCATAACAATAAAAAAAAACCACTGATGATGCTGCAACTGCAGTGAAACATGTCTGGGACAAAAACAAAATACTGTTTTACTAAAGGCGGACCCGACTCAAAAAGATATGTTATTGTTATAGCAAACATAGACAAAAGAGCTTCAACGTCAAGATGATGATTTATTCGTCTCTCCTCTGAATCCATATGACAAAATGTTTTTCCTAAGAAAATGTCACCAAAATCCACTTCCATATCATTAGTTATGTTCCCTACTGCTTGGTGATGTACTTCTGTTTCACATTCACTATCATCATCTGACCAAGCCACATAATTAGTTACCCAGTCAAAATCACTGATTTCCTTCAAGATTAGTGCTTGGTCCTCAACAGTTCTTATGTTAACTGTATCGTGGTTGGTTGCACCTAACATCTTCTCCTCATTTTGATTACTAATGGGCTCACGCTGCTTATTTTGGTCACTAATGGGCTCACAATGTATGATTCTTATGGTATGAATGGAGGAATTCTCTTTATCGACAAAGAGTCGTTTGTTGCAGGTGTCTTATTTATTACAGAACTGAACTCCTCACGTACATCTTGCCTAATCTGTTTCATCTCGTCCTTGAAGCGCTTAATCTTTTCCCTAACGCACTTTTTAATCTCTTCTTTAAACCTTTTAGTGTCTTCTGTATAGCTTTTAAGCTTTGATAATAGGAGCTGCAAAATTGTCCTTATCTACGGAACCACTACCGGAAGGAGTAGAGACTGGCTCAGTTTGATTAACAGCTGCTGGTGCAAAACGTGAATCTTGAGCCACAGCAACGTAACAAACTACATCCTACAGACTCACTGTCTCACTGTCTGAAGCAGAATCCCCAACGGTACCTTCTTGTTCCAGGTTTGATACCGAACAATTACTCTGATCAATACTGTCAGGTACCGCCCTATCCCTCTCAGTTAAGTCCGTACTGTGAGAGGATCCCTCTTCAATTGTCTCTTCTCTGTCTACAGAACTCCCAAAAGTTACATCAGAAGCAGCTTCAGCATTTGACCTAGCTCTGGTAGCTTTTAAATTTTAAAGCAGTTACAGTAATAACAAACAAAAAGGAAATCTCGCACACACTGAAAATCTTCACTACCCAAGTAGCTACTGAAAATACTTCCTGCAAATATCAGTGAAAGCACAAAAATATTTAATCTACCGCTGGCAGAGTTTATAAACTCAGGTTAAGCTTCTGATAGCATCACTGTACAGTAAAAAGCCCGTACTTTAGTAAAGGACACACAACAATAAACCCCATAAATAGTCGTCTATCTGACCTAATAAAACTTAGATCAAGCAAACAATGACACTTTTAAATTGAAGTATATAATGAGCAAAAGAAAAGAATCACTTATTCTAAGCACGTACTTATTACTACAGATGCATGAAAATGAAAAAATTCCAGCTGTACTACACTCTGTAAAATACTTGTCACAAATCGGGGTTCAGAATCGCAAAAAACACACAAAACTATTCCTACTCGATCAAACCTTAACTGTTCTTTGGAAAATTTATAGTGTTGCCTGTGTAGCTTCTCATTGTTATAACACTGCATATGGCTGAACTTTGCTGTAGAAATTTTGTTATGAAGCATACGGCCTTACAGTTGAAACAAGTGTCAAGGGACGTAATTGTACACAGGAAATTTATTAAAAATATTTTGCGAACTTGTCTAGGTGTGTGACCTTATGAAAAGGTATATTGTTGTTCTGACTTAATGAAGCAAATTTAAACTTGAAGTGTTTCTTCTCATTTACTAATCGTTAAGATTGGTTCCCTATTTTCATATATGTTCATGACGGCACGCTAGCATTGCACATTATGAGTTATGTACTGAGATACATTTATGGAAGTCGGTAAGATACCGTCTCGCAATGCACATCGCAAGTACGGCAAATGAAATTTGATTTTTGACAGTCTGCGTGTATTATGAGGCATCAAGGAATGAGCAATGTAGTACTGGAGGGAAGCGTGGAGGGTAAAAATCGAAGAGGGAGGACAAGAAATGAATTCACGACGCAGATTCAGAAGGATGTAGGTTGCAGTAGTGACTCGGAGGTGAGAGGCTTGTATAGGATAGACTAGCATGGATAGCTGCATCAAACCAGTCGTTAGACTGAAGACACTCTTAATACACGCAGCAACAAGCTGCAGAGCAGACTAGCATTCCGTACGCACAGGTAAGCCAATAAATTTAATTACCATCAAAGTTCATGTCCACTGTAAGGTACAGCGATTGGCAGAGTGTATTTGTGAAAATAATGTCTGTATCAGTTCAGAGGCTTAATACCAGTTAAAGATGTCAGTAAATATATTTAAGCAGTTTTATCAGAAAGTCCGATGCGTTAATTTTTAAGTTCATTTAATACATAATTACAATTACAGTTCAGGTGCAATGAATGTTTGCAAGACTAAAAATGAAGATTAACAATATTCAGGGCCAAAATTTTAAAATGAATTATTTTGCCTTGCAGTCAAATGGCGTTTGTTGTTGTTGTTTTCGTTGTGGTCTTCAGTCTAACGACTGGTTTGATGCAGCTATTCATGCTAGTCTACCCTATACAAGCCTCTCACCTCCGAGTCACTACTGCAACCTACATCCTTCTGAATCTGCGTCATGAATTCATTTCTTGGCCTCCCTCTTAGATTTTTACCCTCCACGCTTCCCTCCAGTACTAAATTGCTCATTCCTTGATGCCTCATAACGTGTCCTACCAACCATCCCCTTCTTCTAGTCAAGTTCTATCACACATTCCTCTTCTCCCCAGTTCTGTTCAATACCACCTCATTAGTAACGTGATCTATCCATCTAACCTTCAGCATTCTTCTGTAACACTACATTTCAAAAGCTTCTATTCTCTCCTAGGCTAAACTGTTTATTTTCCATGTTTTACTTCCATACATGGCTACACTCCATACAAATACTTTCAGAAACGACTTCCTGACACATAAATCGATACTCGATGTTAACAAATCTCTCTTCTTCACAAACGCTTTCCTTGCCATCGCCAGTCTACATTAATATCCTCTGTATTTCGAACATCATCAGTTATTTTGCTGCCCAAATGGTAAAACTCATCAACTACTTTAAGTGTCTCATTTCCTGATCTAATTCCCTCTGCATCAACTGATTTAGTTCCACTACATTCCATTAGTCTCGTTTTGCTTTTGTTGATGTTCATCTTATATCCTGCTTTCAAGACACTATTCATTCCATTCAACTACTCTTCCAAGTCCTTTGCTGTCTCTGACAGGACTACAATGTCATGAGCAAGCCTCTAGGTTTTTATTTCTTCTCCCTGGATTTTAATTCCTACTCCAAATTTTTCTTCTGTTTCCTTTACTGCTAGCTCAATGTACAAAATGAATAACATCAGGAACAGGCAACAACCCTGTTTCGGTCCCTTCTCAACCGCTACTTCCCTCTGACAGAGCAGTGAAAGGCCTAAGCCGCAACGAGGCCCTAAGAGTAGACAACATTCCATTAGAACTACTTATAGCTTTGGAGGAGCCAGCCATGACAAAACTCTTCCACCCAGTGCGCAAGATGTATGAGACAGGCGAAATACCCTCAGACTTCAAAAACCGTATATTAATTCCAATCCCAAAGAAAGCGGGTGCTGATAGGTAAGAGAATTACCAAACTATCAATTTAATAAGCCATGGTTGCAAAATACTAACACGAATTCTATACAGACGAATGCAAAAACTGGTAGAGGCCGACCTCTGGGAAGATCAATTTGGATTCCGTAAAAATGTAGGAACGTGCGAGACAGTACTGGCCCTACGACTTATCCTAGAAGAGAGGTTAAAGAAAGGCAAACCTACATTTATGGCATTTGTAGACTTAGAGGAAGTTTTTGACAATGTTGACTGGAATACTCTCTTTCAAATACTAAAGGTGGCAGGGGTAAAATACAGGGAGCGAAAGGCTATTTACAGTTTGTACAGTCAGATAGCTTATGTAAATTTGATTGAAAATGGATTGCTTTCTCGCAGACGAATTGTTTGATGGACCGGTTAGTCTGGATTTCGCATCGCGAGCTCCACGTTTTGCCGTTCAAAATAAAATCTTCGTGCCCTGAGATTTACTTATTTCAACATGAAAAATAAGTTTTACATATTTCTCTTACGAATACGAGTTAAAATGTATAAGAAACTTTCACTTGTCGACCTTTTCTGCCAGGATGCGTAATTACACAGTAATCTGCAGATTTTTGCAGTCAGGTAAAGTTTTGATTTGCAACCATATATATACTAAAATTTCAGTTATAGTCTTTGACTCAGAAAATACTTTCAAGATTCGTGATGCAACAATTGAAGTAATTATACACTCTCTGTCATTACAACAACACAGTTTGTTTTGCATATTTATTACCAGGCAACATTTTAAACAGGAGGGTAACATGTGGTCCTACCAGTCCAGTAGCACAACACAGAGTGAGGAATTTCACAGAATTTTTTTCCCATGTCGCCATCTTGGATTAGATCATGGAAGAGGATGGGGAGAGGAGGGGGTTGGGAGTTCCTTGAGGGGGCCCCATGTGCCGGTTGGGGAACACCATGACATCATGGGATGGGGTAATTAATTGATCAGTTCAATAATTTTGCATAATTAATTTGATACCAAAGTGCACCTGTGTTCTCTTTGCCCCACTACTACCACCTGCACCACCACGTGAGGCTACTGCCATCTACTGCAAAACAGTGGAAACACACTTGCAGACCTAATACAAGTGTGGAAACTTCCATAAACTAAAGCAATGCAGCTTGACAGAAGAATCGCTGAGTGAAACTGTGCACTGTTGAAAGCGGTGCACTTCCGTTCTTGAAGAGGTTTGCTGTTGTTTCCTCAAGTCACTGAAAGCTATTACCGAAATTGTTCGTTTAAAAACGCTGTCTTCGATTTCGTGTCTCCTGTCTGCTCAGTCCGAGTCTGTGTTTCGTCTCTAATGATCACATCGTCAGCAGAATGTTATAATTTTCCTTTTAATCATCTCTGCCCCACATTCTTGTAGTAGGTCTGAGACTGCAAGGCTGCGTCACACTGGACGTTTTGAGTTACGGTGTTCCAGCGTTACGCATATCGTGGGCCGACATAGTACAAAGCGTTTCAGCTGACAAGGGCACAAAGTGAGTGACGCGCGGCCATTTGCGGTATACCGCAATATACCTGTCAGGAAGTATATCTGTCTTTAAGGAGCTGCTAACGAGACAAACCGCTGCACCTCGACAAGCGCTTAAATGCCTTTGTCCCGCTGTTAATGTTGGATTATTGCCAGACTGAAACGGTTTCGCACCATCTACATCTGTATCTATACTTTGCAAAGCACTGTGAGGTGCATGGCAGAGGGTACGTCCCACAGTACCAGTTATTAGGATTTCTTCCTGTTCCATTCAAATGTGGAGCATGGGAAGAATGATAGTATGAAGGCCTTTATGCCTGCAGTAATTATTGTAATCTTATCCTCACGACCTCTGTGTGGACGATACGTAGGGGATTGTAGTTTATCCCTAGAGCAATCATTTAAAGCCGGTTCTTGAAATTTTGTTAATAGACTTTGAAAGGGTACAGTACCGGCCGACATTGAAAATAGGTACAACATTCTTCGTTATTCTGGTCAGAACAACATATTTTTTATAATAATAACTCAATTTCACTTAATACACCGAAGCCGGATACCAGTGCAGGAAAGAATGACAATTTATTTATTTAATTGATTACATGTGCACTTCCACAAAATAAATCCCTACATTCAATTTGGTGAGATCTGCGAAATGAATGAATGTATGGTCGTCTGCTAACCGCAGATAGTGAATGTGCAATATATGATCACCTTTGAGACGGTCCTTTGGTCACCTTTGGTGGAACCAAAGAGATGAAATTTACCGGAGCTTTGAGCGCCTGAAATGTGGCTGACCAATGGGTAGCATGGTCTTCCCCCACCTCGACGGAAGTGCGAGATGACCTAAACAACGGCCATGTTTCAGCATTCTGGCGCTGGATCTTGTGTTGGTAAGACATGTCTTAGGTGTGCTCCGTAAAGACAAAAGAGTGGATGGAATGGTATGCATGTGGAATACTTAAGAGTAGTTTAGAACAATAATTTCTCTATTTCAGGAACTTTTGTGGGGAGAATTAAATGTCAGGCAGGTAATATTAAGGGGATTGTAGTAATCTTCGGAAGTGACCAACGGTCACAATGAAACCACGTGTAGCAATAAGTTGAAATACTTCCGAGTGCATAAGTTAAGCTGAATTACTGGCGTGTGTACTATAAGTTGGATATATTTAAGAAATGGCCTGTGCAGGACTTGAAATTAGAGACGAGTACTTCCACGTGGTGAGTACTGTGTGAGTCTCAATCTGTGTATGAGACAAAGGATAAGGAGAAGTACTCGTCCATGGTATCAGTTGAGGACTCGCGTGTGTGATGAATATGTACTTAGTATTACTTTGCGTGTTATATTTCCGTGTGACGCTTGATTCAAACTATAATACTCTGAGGGAGAAGCAAGGTGAGTCAGCCGTCTATCCAGCAACGCCACTTGGCTTGCATTGCACAGGAAGACGTGCATATATCCTCCAGAGTTCGTAGTAGGAAAGGAAAGTTACGAAGTGGGGCAGTGACGTGTGAAACTAGGATGAATACTAATTGAAGTGGGAATGCTGAAAGTGATCTGATTATAACGTTGTGACTATTCTTTGTATTGTATGTTGCCAGTGTGATGTATTTCATGAAATTTAAGTATGTGTGGTTGGCATGGGAGAGTAACAAGATAGTTTCAGAGGCAGTGGGTTATGCATGTTCCTTTTTGTACCACTCGGTCTGGAGGAAATTTTCGTGATGATGGGTGTGAGAGTCGAAGTGTGAGATATGGCAAAAGATCCACCATCCTATCCAGAAAGTGCACTGTAGCGTTAAATAATTACGAGACCATAAGATAGAGAATCACCAATGCAAAGCCGTGCCCACTGGGCGGAGTTTCTCATGTGTAATTCTTGTAAAAAATGTAATGGTGTGTTTAGGTTATAGAATTTATCGGAATAAATAAGATAGTGAAAAGAAAAAGATTGGTGGCCTTTTCCTTCGAACAGTATGTTGTCATGATATCCAGAATTTATAATGTGTGCGCCATTCATATTCAGTGCGACGGCCACGTGTTGATCAAAGCCGTTGGGTGAGAAAGAAAATGTGGTATTGCCAGTGCGTAGTGAACAGTCAGAGTTGTGTAAATTACTAATAGTCAGATGTGCGTTATCCGTTTCCGTTGCGTAATATTTAAACAGGAGAATAATTTGTATCTTAATTGTGAGTACTAGAGCTCATGTTAATTGATAAATAAAAATGAATCCACTCGCTTGGCAGACCACTCATCTTGCAGGCCTGATTGCTTGATGTCACAGTATGAGCAAGGCAAGTGGGTGCCTCTCAACTTTCTCGGGATGGTTTAGGTCTGTCTTCAAGAGTCTGCATTTCAGTTCCTTCAGTTTCTCTGTGACTCTCTCCCATGGATTAAACAAACCTGTGATCATTCGTGCTGCCCTTCTCTGTATACCTTCAATATACACTCTTAGTTCTATCTGGTACGGGTCCAACATACTTGAGCAACACTCTAGGCTGGATTGCACGACTGATTTGTAAGCAATCTCTTTTTGTCGACTGATTGCACTTCTGCAGTGTTCTATGAATAAACCGAAATCTATTACATGCTTTGCCCACGACTGAACGTATGTGATCATTCCATTTCATATCCTTACAAAGGGTTACACCCAGATATTTGTATGAGTTGACCGATTCCAACAGTGCCTCATCGGTATTATAATCATAGGATACTACGTTTTTTCCGTTTTGTGAACTGAAAAATTTGAATTTCTGTACATTTAGAGCAAGTTGCCAATCTCTGCACCATGTTGAAATCTTATAAAGATTTGACTGATTATTTATGCAGCTTCTGGCAGATAGTACTGCATTATATGTAACTGCATCATCTGCCAAAAGCTTAATTTTACCAGTAATATTGTCTGCAAGGTCATTAATATACATCACGAACAGCAAGGGTCCCAACACACTTCCCTGGGACACACCCGAGGCTACTTCTACATCTGACGATGACTCTCCATCCAAGATAAAATGCTATGTCCTCCCTACCGGAAAGTCCTCAATCCGGTCACAAATTTCACTCGATACCCCTCCCCCCCCCCCCAATATGATCGTACTTTAGACAATAAGCTTAGGTGCAGTACCGAGTCAAATGCTTTTGGAAATCAAGAAAACTGCGCCTACCTGGTTGCCTTGATCCAAATCATTCGGTATGTCACGTAAGAAAAGTGCGAGCTGGGTTTCACATGGTCGATGTTCCCGAAAACCGTGCTGGTTGACAATGAGGAGGTCATTCTGCTCGAGGTACTTCAATATATTTGAGCTCAGAATGTGTACTAAGATTCTACAACCAATTGATGTCAAGGATATTGGACGACAGTTTTGTGGATCAATTTATTGTCTTTCTTGTAGTCAGGTGTGGCCTGTGCCTTTTTCCAAAAACTGGAGACGGTTTTTTGTTCGAGGGATCTACGATGGATTATAGTGAGAGGAGGTGCTAACTCAGCCGCAAATTCAGTATAGAATCTGACAGGTATGCCATCGGAGACTGGAGCTTTGCTAAATTTCAGTGATTTCAGCTGTTTCTCAACGCCACTGACACTAATACTTGTTTCATCCATCTTTTGAGTGATATAAAGATTAAATTGGGGCAGTTGTCCTGCGTGTCCTTTTGTGAAGACACATTTGAAAACGGAGTTAAGCATTTTAACTTTTCCTTTGCTATCCTCAGTTTCAGTTTCTATCTCATTTTCTAGGAACTGGACAGTAACTCTGGTGCCACTAACAGCCTTTACATACGACCAGAATTTCTTTGGATTTTGTGAAATATAATTTGACAATATTCTGCTACGTTGGTCATTGGCGGCATCACGCATTTTTCTACTGACAGCCAGACGAGTTTCATTCAGCATCTCTCTATCTATAGCCCTACGCTTGGTTTTACACTTATTACGCAGTAATCTCTGTTTCTTTAGAAGTTTCTTTACATTGACGGTGTCTCATGGTGGTTTCTTCCCATTACGAACGGTTCTACTCTGTGTATATCTATCCAGTGCGTGGTCGACTATTCTTTTAAACTTGAGCCATAGTTCCTCTACATGCCCTGACCTGTGCTAAAAGTTCCAAGTTCCTCATTGAGATATAACACTACTGATTTTTTGTCTAGTTTACTGAACACATACACATCTTTCTGCTTGTTGTAGTTGTCCTTCGTACTTTGGGGATCATTGTTGCCACAACCGCGTCACTGTCAATGATACCAGTTTCAAAGTAGACATCCTCAAAGAGATCAGGTCTGTTTGTTGCCATTAGATCCAGTATATTTCCATCATGAGTGGGGGTTCCTAACTATCTGTTCTAGGTAGTTTTCAGAGAAGGCATTTAGTAAAGTTTCACAGTATTTATTATCACGTCCACCACTAAACTGTAATTTTCGGAATTAGTTGTTGGATGATTAAAGTCTCCACTGACGATTACAGCATGATTGGAGAACTGACGTACAAGTGAAATGAGGTTTTCTCTAACGTTTTCGGTTGCATCAGGAGACGAGTCTTGTGGGCAATAGAAGGATCCAATTATTATTTTATGCCCACTCCTGATACTGAGTCTAGCCCAAACCCTCCCACATGCAGCTTCAATCTCTGTCTCGGTAGATTTGAGTTTCTTATCTACTGAGACAAATGCGCCACCTCCATTTCCCATTTGTCTATCTTTTCGGTATACACTTAAATTTTCCCCAAAAATCTCACTGCTATTAATTTCAAGTTTCATGCAGCTTTCTCTGCCTAGTATTATGTGAACATACTGCTTTTCATGAGCGCTTCAAACTCTGGCACTCTGTTGCAAATGTTTCGGCAGTTTAACATTAGGATTTTGATACTATCACCTGTGAGAGGCATTTATTTCGATCTCACACTGATACTTCTGGGTTTCCCACAGCTATTGTTATCTGAATTGGATAGAGAGTCGCCTAATCTGTGTGTGCGGTCCACATATAGCCATCTATCTGAGTAGCAGCTTCTGATGTGTAGTGCACACCTGAACTATTTAGGTGGACTGTACAGTTCTCAACCCTATGGTGCAAGTCCAGGAAGTCGCTGCTTAGCTTGTCACAGAACTTTCGAATTATCTGTTTCTGTCCTTCCACTGGACAGAACCATAGGGCCAAGATCAGTTCTGAGGCCAATGCTGGAGATTTTGAGCTTCATTGAAACTCCACGCACAAGGCTGGTCTTCTCAACCTTCGCTGAAATGACCCAAGATTGACTTTGGAGCCCAGACGACATGCATCATTTCTTCCAACGTGCGCCACAATCTGTAGCTGGTTGCACTCTGTTCCCTCAGTGGCTGCTGAAATAGCATCTTCAACATGTTGAATGAGGCCACCAGGCATACACACTGAATGCATCTGATGTCCTTTCCTGTCCCTTGCTGCTATTTCCCTAAGGGGTACCATCATTCGCCGTACGTTTGAGCTGCTGACGATTAACAGACCCTCTACCCTTTTAGGTTTGTCTCCTCCTGACACTGGACAAAGTAGGTTTTTCCACAACGGGTAAAGTCAGTCCCACTGGGTCAGTTTCAGTTTCGGTGAAAGACAGCACCTCTGACTTTTTGGGTAGGGGGATCGTGTGAAGTAACGGATGAGTTGTGGCGCCCTGGAAATATTGTATGTTCGGAGTTGGAATGGCCGCACAGGACGCTCGTCAAAGCCGCGGCCCGGCAGCAACGACGTGGTGCTGGACGTTGGCCGAAGCAAGAGGGGTCCAGCTCGACCGCGTGGCAGGGAATTCCATGGTGACGCTGTGTCAATGGAGGAGACTTGCATGCCGAGAGAGTCAAAGATGGCGGACTTTGTGAAACCATCATGGCAGACATTTCACAGTTCGTATAGAAATTAATAGTAGCCAGATGAATCATGATAGCTCAAAAATAAACATGTACATTACTATTATTTGCACGACGATTCTGAAGGTGTAATCAGATTATCAATATCTTTATTAGTTTAAAGTTTAGTATCTGATGGTAAATTATATAAGTAACACCCAGTAACGAGTTTCCAAAATTCAAACGCTTGCTCCGATTTCGTTGATCGACGTGTCTTTAGAAAGCCATTAGTGTAAACCTAAATTGGTATAAATTACAGGCACGTAACTTGAATAGTACATGAGTTATTGGAGATCAAAGTGGCCGATTACTGTCGACCTCGTCAGGCCATAAGTACTTCACAGTTACATGAAGAAACGGTAGCAGCATGCTTATAAATATATTTATTCATCTAAGTCTTTGTTTATATCCGATATATGCTATTCATGAAGAAATTGGTTAAATATTTACTGTGTTTTAGAAAGCACAGAGACATTAGGCTACTGGCCTACCTTTTGTTTCTATTCCTTTGATATATGTTTATTTAATTTGTTTATGTATTTAATAATGTGTGTTAGAGCGTGTTTATGCTCCAGCCGTAGGAGTATTTATTTAATTTCAAGTTATTTAAATGTAAATCTAGTATTTCGTATGTGTTTCAATATGTGGTGAGTGCACGTTGGCGTGGAGGCATGGAGGGAGTGCTCTAGCCAATTACAGCGCTCGTTAATAAGAGAGATGTATGTTGGTTGGGAGGGAGCATCGTTTCCGGAGAGGACACGACTCAGTTGAGGGGAGTACGGCACAGGACATGGGAAGAGCTGGAGCGACAGTGCGGCGAACGCACGGTCGCGAGGGGGAAAAATGGTTCAAATGGCTCTGAGCACTGTGGGACTTAACATCTGTGGTCATCAGTCCCCTAGAACTTAGAACTACTTAAACCTAACTAACCTAAGGACAGCACACACGTCCGTGTCCGAGGCAGGATTCGAACCTGCGACCGTAGCGGTCGCGCGGTTCCAGACTGAAGCGCCTAGAACCGCTCGACCACTGTGGCCGGCGCGCGAGAGGGACTTGGAGTGTGGAGCAGTTTGTGCGTGGTCGCGAGAGCTACAAATACATCGGACGCGGACTTGTGAACTTGTGAGATTTCCAAAGTTTCTACAGTGAAGACGTAGTGTGCGCTTAGAAGCGAATATCTCGCGAGCTGTATTGTCCATAACTAATTACGTGTTGTAGGAATCTGTTGTTTCCCTGTTATTCAACTTAAATTTTATTTAATTGCTGGACCATCGACACCAATAGGTGTTTTGCAGAAATATATCGCATTCTCAAAAGTACTTCTACTGTCGTACTCATCATTTAAAGTCACTGAGATTTCATTTATATATTTTATATTTTACTTCCATAATTCGCAACTGCCAAATGATAGAAACCTTCGACCATTCGATTCATGTGTGTATTCTTATCGTATACTGTAGACTCAGCAGTATTTAGCCTGTAATGCGGCAACTACGTATACCAGCCCCTAGACAACGAAAGCAGTCTAAACTTTTAATATTGCAACTCTGAGTCAGTGGGTACGTAGTTGAGGGCCACCATACACCATCACTCCACATTTTAGTGTTTTGAAAGCCCGCAATCGGCACAACACCCTGAGTCCTCCCTGGTCGTCATCCACCCTGTACAGGACGCCTACGTCTCCTATTGACACGCCAATCGCAGTCAGGTGGGCGGGTAATGACAGATCCTATACTTTCTGCAGAGGAGACAGGATCCACAGCAGAGGATAGTAGCTGCAGTACCTCTGGTACAGTATCACAGGTACACGACTCTCGGGAGCTCTTACAACACACCGATTCGCAGCAGCTGTCAGTCGTTAGACAGTAGTCCGGGAAATTTCCAGCTGCTTACGAACGTTAACAACTCATCCCGTGTTTGAGAACAACATTCACAGTGGGGCTACATTTTGGCTGGTTCAATGTATTACAAGGCAGTGAATAAAGGACTTTAACTAAACCTGCTGATTATCTTTTAATATGTTTGGCTAAGAGGTTGCTACATCCCTATAAGAATTGAAGGAAACACACAAAGCGAGATTTCTATTTTGGCAAGAGAAAAACCCGTGTTAAAAATTACTAGTTTTCTAAAATGTTTTGGTGTTAATTCCAGTTGTGAGAAAACTTGAAAATCGAGTTAATTTACGATAAATGTATATAATATATAGAGCCACTCCTCTTAAGGGAAAACTCGACGTAACGCAAAACGTTAGTTAGAAAATCTGCTACAGTAACTAAATCACAAACCACTATTTGTTACAAATTGCTCGTAGATTATACGATGGACGATAACAGCTTCCGAAAATTCTCAAAAAAGCACGTTTATTTGCTTTCATATAGAATGAAATTCAGCGGTGGTGTATACTTTGCCTGAACTGTGAACCGCAAACACTAATTTGCTGCGTATCCAAAACAGTAGCATCACTAACATACGAAAATATATATTTGTAAGTGTTCGAAAATTCCGAAAATAACCTATTTCTCACGTAATTTTACAATGAAATTAGAAAAAGATTGTTTTGAACGAGGCTAGGCCTACTACCCTTAATAATTTTAAAAGAGCACAACTTAGTTTAAGCCTACAATTGACGATAACAGTACTAGTTTATCTTTGCACTCACCAATGTCCGAAATTTTACAGTATATCGCAATACAAACGGGTATTGATACAATAAATGGAAGATTGCACAGAAGAAGGGACGCTAACAGTAAAATATGCGAATATAGAACTTTAAATCGAAACACGATCTTGTACAAGCAGTCTCACACAAGGATAAATACCAAAGACGACTTTTATACACTACTGGCCATTAAAATTGCTACACCACGAAGATGACGTCCTAGAGACGCGAAATTTAACCAACAAGAAGAAGATGCTGTGATATGCAAATGATTAGCTATTCAGAGCATTCACACAAGGTTGGTGTAGGTGGCGACACCTACAACGTGCTGACATGAGGAAAGTTTCCAACCGATTTCTTATACACAAACAGCAGTTGACCGGCGTTGTTGTGATGCCTCGTGCAAGGAGGAGAAATGCGTACCATCACGTTTTTGACTTTGATAAAGGTCGGATTGTAGCCTATTACGATTGCGGTTTATCGAATCGCGACATTGCTGCTCGCGTTGGTCGAGATCCAATGACTATAGCAGAATATGCAGTCGGTGGGTTCAGGAGGGTAATACGGAACGCCGTGCTGGATCCCAACGGCCTCGTATCACTAGCAGTCGAGATGACAGGTATCATATCCGCATGGCTGTAACAGACACTACAGCCACGTCTCGATCCCTGAGTCAATAGATGGGGACGTTTGCAAGACAACAACCATCTGCACGAACAGTTCGACGACGTTTGCAGCTGCATGGACTATCAGCTCGGAGACCATGGCTGCGGTTACCCTTGAAGCTGCATCACAGACAGGAGCGCCTGCGATGGAGTACTCAACGACGAACCTGGGTGCACGAATGGCAAAACGTCATTTTTTCGGGTGAATCCAGGTTCTGTTTACAGCATCATGATGGTCGCATCCGTGTTTGGCGACATCGCGGTGAACGCACATTGGAAGCGTGTATTCGTCATCGCCATACTGGCGTATCACCCGGCGTAATGGTATGGGGTGCCATTGGTTACACGTCTCGGTCACCTCTTGTTCGCATTGACGACACTTTGAACGGTAGACGTTACATTTCAGATGTGTTACGACCCGTGGCTCTACCCCTCATTCGATTCCTGCAAAACCCTACATTTCAGCAGGATAATGCACGACCGCATGTTGCAAGTCCTGTACGGGCCCTTCTGGATACAGAAAATGTTCGACTGCTGCCCTGGCCAGCGCTTTCTCCAGATGTCTCAGCAATTGAAAAAGTCTGGTCAATGGTGGCCGAGTAACTGGCTCGTCACAATACGCCAGTCACTACTCTTGATGAACTGTGGTATCGTGTTGAAGCTGCATGGGTAGCTGTACCTATACATGCCATCCAAGCTCTGTTTGACTCAATGCCCAGGCGTATCAAGGCCGGTATTACGGCCAGAGGTGGTTGTTCTGGGTACTGATTTCTCAGGATCTATGCACCCAAATTGAGTGAAAATGTAATCACGTGTTAGTTCTAGTATAATATATTTGTCTAATGAATACCCGTTTATCATCTGCATTTTTTCTTGGTGTAGCAGTTTTAATGGCCAGAAGTGTATATAACTAGTCATCAAACAACACGCATACGGAACATTCGCACAGATCTTGCGACTGGACTGATCATAGAGCTCACCCTGTCGTTCATAAAGAGGAGGATACCTTCGAAAAAAAATGAAGTGTGTGGCCCCAGATGCTCACGAATGTCAAAGTAATTTTGTACACGTACACACTGTTGGCGGGAATGTAAGTGATTAATGTTGCAGTTCTATGTAACCGACACAAGGGTGCAACAGATTCTTTCGTGTTTAATGTTGTCACCAGACCTGGTAACAGCGTGAATATCTGTAGAGGTCGATTGATCACTGTGAATGGATACAGAGATGCCGTGTCCTCGTGTGAGACACTGTTTGCAGCAACTGACATAGTTTGAGTGGGACGTCTTTGTGGGTGTCCATCTGTCTATCTGGTTGAATCATGCAATATACACATTTGAGTATCATCTGGATGTGACAGTGCTCCAATGTAGGACTGCATGGGGTCTGAGGGCAGGCATACTCGTCCCCAGCATGATGATTTCAACCTTTCTTCTGTAGAGCAGTCAGTATATCCGTGTGATCCACGTGATTCAGGGTGCTACTTTCCCATCTCTCTGTATCAGGTATAATAAATTGGCAAGATTTCGTCATCTGCATGCCCATAGTGAATTCGTTGAGGCGGTGTCCGTGCTCACAGAACACTGACTTCTGGCATAATTGGCGACCCTGCCTCCTATTTGGCGACCCTGTCTCCTAATTGGCAACCCTGCCAGTCCTTCAGTTTTTGTTACTCGGTGACGTGTATTTGGCGTTCCTGCGGACTCGGTGATGCTCTGTTCTTTTGGTTCTGTTCATCTATTCACCACAAGGGAGGATAAAAAAAATGGCTCTGAGCACTATGGGACTCAACTGCTGAGGTCATTAGTCCCCTAGAACTTAGAACTAGTTAAACCTAACTAATCTAAGGACATCACAAACATCCATGCTCGAGGCAGGATTCGAACCTGCGACCGTAGCGGTCTTGCGGTTCCAGACTGCAGCGCCTTTAACCGCACGGCCACTTCGGCCGGCCAAGGGAGGATCGCCATATTGTATACACCAAACATTTCGTAGTCCATTTACATCTACGCCTGCCATTCCGCCTACATTCTGTAAGATCCCGCAACACTGGTTGGAGACTATCAGGAGGCAGACTACTGGCCCACGTGTAGGCTGCCCCTTTAACACTACAACACAAATGACTGTGTTTCGAGTGGTGCAGTGACTGGGAAGCATGGAGTGCTGATGAATGGCGTCACATTGTGTTCAGCCAAGAGTTGTGGTTCTGCACTAACCCTGATGACCATCGTTGGCGAGGTATAATCTTCTGGGAAAATGCTACAGGAGTTGAAAAAGCCATCACAGTGCAAAAACGAGCAGTGTGAGTAATATGTGGTGTATGTAACAGAACATCCTTCAGAGATCTCGTGAAGACTTTCAGGAAATTTACTGTTACAAATCAATATAGACTGAAGAACCAAAAGAAACTGGTACACCTGCGTAATATCGTGCAAGGCACCCCGCAAGCACACATAAGTGCCGCAACAGACTGATGTCTGAAGTAGTGCTGGAGGGAAGTAACACCATGAATCCTGCAGGGCTGTCCATAAATCTGTAAGAGTACGAGGGGATCGAGATCTCTTCTAAACAGCACCTAGCAAGGCATACCAGATATGCTAAATAATATTCATGTCTGGAGAGTTTGGCGGCCAGCGGAAGTGTTTTAACTCAGAAGAGTGTTCCTGGAGCCACTCTGTAGCAGTTCTGGACGTGTAGGTTATCGCATTGTCCTGCTCGAATTGCCCAAGTCCGTCGGAATGCACAACGGACATGAATGGATGCAGGTGATCAGACAAGGTGTTTACCTTTCAGAGTCATATCTAAAAGTATCTGGGGTCCCATATCACTCCAACTGCACATGCCCCACACCAGCTTGAACAGTCCCCTGCTGGCCTACAGGATCCATGTATTCATAAGGTTGTATCCTTACCGTGCACATCCATCCGCTCGAAACAAATTCAAACGAGACTTGTCCGACCAGGCAACATGTTTCCAGTTATCAACAGTCTAATGTCGGCGTTGACGGGTGCAGGCGAGGCATAAAGCTTGGTGCTGTGTTGTCATCAAGGGTACACGAGTGGGCCTTCGGCCCCGAAAACCCATATCGATGATGTTTCGTTGAATGCTTCGCGCGCTGACACTTGTTGATGGCCCTGCATTGAAATATGCATCAGTCTGCGGAAGGGTTATACTTTTGTCTCGTTGAACAATTCACTTCTGTCGTCGTTCTTGCAGGATCTTTTTCAGGCGCAGCGATGTCACCTGATTCCTAATATTCATGATACACTCGTGAAATGGTCCAATGAGAAAATCTCCACTTCGTTGCTACCTCGGAGATGCTGTGTCCCATCGCTTGTGCGCCGACTATAACACCACACTCTCTTAACTCTTGATAACCTGCCATTGTAGAAGCAGTAACCGATCTAACAACTGCGCCAGACACTTGTTGTCTTATATAGGTGTTACCCACCGCAGCGCCGTATTCTACCTGTTTACATATCTCTGCATTTGAATACGCAAGCCTGTACCAGTTTCCTTGGCGCTTTGGTGCAGATCCTCACTGATGATGTTTGTAGCGAATTATCTGGAATTATTCCAGAAAAACTTTGACGTTCACAAGCTTAACACAAGACAGGGGCAAAATTTCCACCAAAGCTCTACAGCTCTCACAAAACTCCATAGGTGAGTAACTGAGTCGCGAATGAAAGTGTACAATAAGTTTCACATAAATATAAAACAGGAAATTAATAACATACAGGTATTCAAAATGAAAGTAAAAACATTCCGGAGAGACCAAACTTTTTATAAAATGAATGAATTCCTAGAGAACTAAGAATACTTTTAAGTAAAAAGTAGAGGAAACCACTTAGATAAAAAAAGAGACGCTTAAAAGAAAATCTTTACTTATGTCGTGAAGACGAAATTGTGCATTCCTAACATAAATTATAATGATAAAATGTAAATTTATTTGTATCATAGGTTAAAATGTGTACTGCCATTTTTTCTACACTATTAAGTATTCACTTGAACTTGCTTATGTATTGAAGTTAAAAATTTTGAATTTTTATTTAAATTATGACATAATTTAAATTTATTTATTTATTTGTGGAATTATGATAAAAATATGTACTTCCATTCATTCTGCTATGTTAAGCATTCACTTGAACCTGTACCAATAATATGCAGTTTTTAATATTGTCCGCATTCAATCGATGATAGAAAGTAAGTATTTGTATAATCGCATAATTCTGTATTATTTCACTTGACTTGTCCTATATTACTAGGATACCCTGTGTACAACATGTAATCAAAAGAAGCAAATAAAAAATCAAATCAAATTAAATTCGTTTGTTTCATGATATCGCAAACTTTTCCCACGAGCATAATTCAACATTCTTCGTCAAAATTATCTCTGCGTCTACTCCTTGTTAGCGAAAAGGTATGCTGTAGGAGAAACGTATTTAAACAGTAGAAGATATGAATGAGATTTTCCCTCTGCAGCGGAGTGTGCGCTGATATGAAAGTTCCTGGCAGATTAAAACTGTGTGCCGGACCGAGACTCGAGCTCGGGACCTATGCCTTTCGCGGGAAAGTGCTCTACCACACTTGCCCGCGAAAGGCAAAGGTCCCGAGTTCGAGTCTCGGTCCGGCACACAGTTTTAATCTGCCAGGAAGTTTCAGAAGAAGATATGATTGGTTATACTACGATAAGCACCTGTGTCGTGGCCACACACGGTGACGGCAGTAGCTGTACGAGAAATGAAAGTCGTTATCCATTAATTAATTGTTTGCAAGAAACCTGTGGTCGACGTCAGGAGAGGAGGGACTGCGCAAACGGACTGCAGCCTCTGACAACAGGCAGTTGCGCTCGATTATGCAAATCGTGTGGCGTCATGCCTCTGCGCGGGAACACGTGGAAACGGGATTTCACTTAAGTCAGTAGCGAGCCAGAGTGTGCATCGGACCTTAAAAAAAAAAAAAAAAAAAACTACTACCGCCCTTGAAGATGTCCTTTGAAGATCGGGACGAAACGTTGGGTTTCAATAAGAAATTCATCCGAGCACAGCACAACAATCAGCTCTGTTTTAATAAGCGTGACACTTCCGCCCGTGAAAGTTTACATTTTACCAAATACAGTCCGCATAAGACGGTTACCTTATCTTCATTGTCGGTCGAGCATCAGTGTTCAGCGATACTGCACGGGCGCATTCACTGCATTCACGTGTGCTGCTAGCAGAGAATCACGAGCAGGAACGTGACAAAGGACGCTCTCGCGTTGGACTGGAAGCAGAGGGTTTGTGCGGCGCGGCTTCCTGTATTAGTGCGCCAGTGGCAGGCGCCGAACAAAACAGCTTCCTGCGCTTTGTGTGCCCGCATAGCAAGCGGTGTGGCCGGAGGCATTTTGGCGTGGATCGAAAATTGTCTCCCATATTGAATGCCAGAGCACGCGAGCGCGAGTATCAAATACAGACACTGATTGAAATCAGACAAAGTACCGAGTAAAAATTTTAGTTACGGCTTACGGTGCATTTTACAATTCATTTCGACCTCTATTGTGCCAGATGACAAATGTTTGAGGGAGAAGGAGAAGATCGGTGTTTAACGTCCCGTCGACAACGAGGTCATTGGAGACGGAGCACAAGCTCGGATTAGGGAAGGGTGGGGAAGGAAATCGGCCGTGCCCTTTCAAAGGAACCACACCGTCATTTGCCTGAAGAGATTTAGGGAAATGACCGGAAATCTAAATCAGGATGGCCGGTCGTGGATTTGAACCGTCGTCCTCATGAATGCGCCACCTCGCTCGGTACGCGTTTGATAATGGTAGACTGAACTCTTTGTAGTTTTTTAAGTTGCTCCAAATGTCTCTGTCAGCGTGTCACCCTCTTACATGTTTTCGTGGTCTGATTTCCTTGTGTGTGTGTTCATATACACTCATGCTCATAAATTAAGGATAATGCTGAAACACGGTGAAAAAACACTCTGGTGGGAGGTTTGCGGGTTTAAATCACCTAGAGGTATGACCATGCAGTGCATTTGACCTGCGGTCGTCGCATGGTGGCGCTGGCAGCAGTCCACATACGCAGAAGTATGTTGGTGCATGTCAGATATGGTGCAGCGAGTAAGTTTGCAGACGTTTTCAGACGTGCTTATGGTGACTGTGTGTTGAAAATGGCTCAAAGAACACATATTGATGACGTTATGAGGAGTAGAATACAAGGGCGACTGGAGGCTGGTCAAACACAGCAGGTGTGCCACAAAATGTGAACTCAAGATTATGGCAACGATTCCAGCAGACAGGAAACGTGGTCAGGCGCTACAGTACGGGATGTCCACAGTGTACAACACCACAAGAAGACCGATATCTCACCTCAGTGCCCGCGGACGGCCACGGAATACTGCAGGTAGCCTTGCTTGGGTCCTTACCGCAGCCACTGGAACAGTTGTCTGCAGACACACAGTCTACAGACGACTGAACAGACATGGTTAATTCGCCCGGAGACCTGCAAGGTGCATTCCAAAGACCCCTGGTCACAGGAGAGCCCGTAAAGCCTGGTGTCAAGAACACAGTACATGGTCATTGGAACAGTGGTCCCAGGTTATGTTCACGGACGAGTCCAGGTATAGTCTGAACAGTGATTCTCGCCGGGTTTTCATCTGTCGTGAACCAGGTACCAGTTACCCACCCCTTAATGTCCTTGAAATGGATCTGTATGGAGGTCGTGGATTGATGGTGTGGGGTGGGGTTATGTTTGGTGCACGTACACCCCTGCATGTCTTTGACAGAGGAACTGTAACAGGTCAGGTGTATCGGGACGTCATTTTGCACCAGTGTGTTGACCTTTTCAGGATTGATGACGTTATGAGGGGTAGAATACTAGGGCGACTGGAGGCTGGTCAAACACAGAAAAAAAATGGTTCAAATGGCTCTGAGTACTATGGGACTAAACTGATGAGGTCATCAGTTCCCTAGAACGTAGAACTACTTAAACCTAACTAACCTAAGGACGTCACACACATCCATGCCCGAGGCAGGATTCGAACCTGCGACCGTAGCGGTCTCGCGGTTCCAGACTGTAGCGCCTAGAACCACTCGGCAAACACAGCAGGCCGTAGCACGGGCCCTCCGTGTGCCACAAAGTGTGATCCTCCCGATGGATGATAACGCACGGCCCCACCGAGCTGCCATCTTGGAGGAGTACCTTGAAACGGAAGATATCAGGCGAATGGAGTGGCCTGCCTGTTCTCCAGACCTAAAACCCATCGAGCACGTGTGGGATGCTCTCGATCGACGTATCGCTGCACGTCTTTAAACCCCTAGGACACCTCAGGAGCTCCCACAGGCACTGGTGCAAGAATGGGAGGCTATTTCCCAGCAGCTGCTCGACCACCTGATCCAGAGTATGTCAACCCGTTGTGCGGCCTGTATACGTGTGCATGGTGATTATACCCCATATTGATATCGGGGTACATGCGCAGGAAACAATGGCGTTTTGTAGCACATGTGTTTCGGTACGGTTTTCGCAGCTTATCACCAATACCGTGGACTTACAGATCTGTGTCGTGTGTGATCCCTAAGTGCCTATGCTATTAGCGCCAGTTTTGTGTAATGCCACGTTGTGTGGCACCATATTCTGCAATTACGCTTAATTTATTAGTATGGTTTTGTATATATACACACCCACTCATGTTCAGAAAAAAAGAGAACACCTTGGACGACTAGAGATAGGACGTTCATGTTCACAAGACTTGTACATTAGTATGTTCTTCAGAAATGATTAGCATTTGAACCATGTCAGCCAGCAACGTACGTGCGGCCCTCGTTGTCGCTATAAACCAAAGGTAATGGATCAATGTGACTTGAGCAGACGTGAAGGATGCCTCGCAGATGTATCCGCGAATCGTGCTGTCAAATCAGTGAGTTCGAAAGAAGGTGTATTATTAGCGTGCGAGAAAGTGATCCATCCATCTGGGAAATTGCTGCTCGTGTGGGACGAAGTGTTTCGGCAGTGTAACGCGTGTTAGCAGATGAATTTTTTTTCTTTTTTTTCGCTTTGTTCGCTTTTTGTTCGTTGCATCTGCTCGGGGCGGACGTCGTAAGACAACCGTTTAAGTTCATTGTTGATCGATTAACTCAGTTTTTTTATTACAGAGGGCACGTAACCCTCTGACCGAACACGCTGAGCTACCGTGCCGGCTATCCACCCAGACGAACCCCCTGTGAAGATCGACACCTCATATGAATGACATTGCAGGACAGACCTACGTCCTCTTCGCCTATGGCGCAACGGTGGAACTATGTAACACATCGTCCACTGTTAGGGACGTTTATTACGGCATGAGTTACGTACGTGACGTCCACTTCTTGTATCTTTGACGAATGTGCATAAACACGCTTGACGGCAATGGTGTATGTAACAACGTCACTGGGGACAGAAATAGCATCAGATAGTATCTTCGAACGAAACCAGGTTCTGTTTGTGTGGTGTCACCACCAGACACCACACTTTAAATCGGCCGCGGTCCGTTAGTATACGTCGGACCCGCGTGTCGCCAATATCAGTGATTGCAGACCGAGCGCCGCCACACGGCAGGTCTAGAGAGATTTCCTAGCACTCGCCCCAGTTAGACAGCCGACTTTGCTAGCGATAGTTCACTGACAAATTACGCTCTCATTTGACGAGATGATAGTTAGCATAGCCTTCAGCTACGTCATTTGCTACGACCTAGCAAGGCGCCATTACCAGTTACTATTGATGCTGTAAAACATGTACCGTCAAGAGCGATGTTCACCAGTTATGAATTAAAGTTAAGTATTCCAGTAGTTACGTACGTTCTTTGCTACTACAAATTCCTTGTCCTGTTCCAGACCTCACGCCAGCCTGCGTGAGCTTAAACGCGTGCCTTTCGGCTTCCTGTCATAGTGGATTGGTTGTCTTGCCAGTCCACAACAGTTTGTCTGAAAACAGTGACGAAATTTCGGTTCGCCGCAGACAGGAGGTGAGGCATTACAGTGACTGTGTTGTCAGAAGACATAGAGCGCCAGCTCAAGCCTTTACGGTGTGTGGTGGTTTTTGGCACAACCGTAATACACAGTTGGTGCGTGTCCAACGCAGTGTGACCAGTGTGACCTAAGTGAATGACATCATGTGGCCCGTATCCACGCCCTTTCCGTACAACACTCCAGACGCCATTTTTCAGCAAGACATCGCAAAACCACATGTTGCCGCGCGAGCACGTGCCTTTTTGGTGTCACAGGATGTGCGGCTTTCGTCCCTAGCCGCCACATCATCAGACTTGTCGCCAACCAAAAATGTGTGGGATATGATGGAATGACGGGTGCAGCGCTGTGATCCAATGCGAACCACCACAGACGAACTTTGGAACCGGGTGAATGTAGCCTGGATGGCTGTACAACAGGACGCCAATGGTGCCTTATATGCGTCGATACCATCACGCAAGGAAAAGTTATCAAGGCCCATGGAGGACCCTTTGCCTACTGGGCAACAGGACACATGCTGAACCGAGGTGACTGAAATGCTAATCATTTCTGCAGAACATACTAATGTACATGACCCTTGAATATGAACGTCCTATCTTTAATCGTTCAACGTGTTCTGCGTTTCTTTTTTTTCTGAAATGAGTGTATATATAAGCTAATGATATCACGTGAAGTGAGTTACGCAAGCCGTATAAGGTCTTATCTTCAGTATCGGTCGAACATCAGTATTCCGAGATACATACATTTCTGTGATAGCGCGACGGCTCCATGACATTTTTTCGGTACGGATGCACTAATTGTCCGAACTGGTACGGAGATCAATAATTTGCGAGCAGGATGTTAACGGATGAGGGACGCTGCATTGCAACATGCCGTAAGTTGGTTGGAAATTTGGGTCGAAGTGGTTGAGGAAACCGCTCATGGGAAGCGGTAAATCTGGGTTTGAGTCCTGGTCTGGCACAAGTTTTCAACTTCCACTACTGCATTTCCACAGTGCCCTGTGCGACTGGAAGTCACTAGTTCCCGATCCATCCTTTCTTTCCCTTTCTTTTCCATTCCTCTATTTCATACACTAATTTGCTTGATTTACTCTCCGGGTTCAGCACCATGCCTTGTGAAAGATCCATAAAGAAGTACTTTCGTCATATTTTAAGTCATCAAAACAAAGGGCCGTGGTAGATATTGTCTAGAATACTCACAAAATAATGTGCAACTGTTAACGTTTAGCAGATACAAAACCAAACTCCTCCCAACAGGCCATGAAGGCCAAACGGTACCGACCGGCCGCCGTGTCATCCTCATCCCACAGGCGTCACTGGATGCGGATATGGAGGGGCATGTGGTCAGCACACCACTCTCCCGGCCGTATATCAGTTTCCGAGACCGGAGCCGCTACTTCTCAATCAAGTAGCTCCTCATTTTGCCTCGCGAGGGCTGAGGGCACCCCACTTGCCAACAGCTCTTGACAGACCGGATGGTCACCCACTCAAGTCCTAGCCCAGCCCGACAGCTCTTAACTTCGGCGATCTGACGGGAACGGAAAGGCCGTTGGCGTTTAGCAGTTACAGCCAAGAACGAAATTATAGCAGACAAACATTTGATGTACAGTGTCTAACATCTATGTAGATAAGGTACGGCGTTCCAGACGATCGGTTGTGTAACATTCACAATGAGATGACGTGGTTTTTAAAATTCGGTTTAGGGTCATCCTCCATAAAGAGACTGGTCAGAAATATGGAAACACTGCGAGAAATACATGCTTGAGCATAATGCAGTTGCTAGTCAAACCTGCACAGCAACTGTGCGATGTCCTCAATATATTGCTAGTCTCAATCGTTATCAGAACAGTGTAGTTGTGAGCGCATTATGTCGGCGCTAAGTGAAATCGATCTTGGGGAAATGGTTGGTGCTGGTGTGGCAGGTGCTTCCGTAACCAAGGTAGCCAAAGTGTTTGGTGTTCCAAGAGGCACCGTATTGAAGACTTACGCCGCACACAGGAAAAGCGGGAAGACATCATCCGCTGAGCCACATCGCAGACGAAAATGTGTATTAAATGATTGTGACCGACGATCATTGAAGAGGTTTCTGACGACAAAAAAGGGGACGACAGGTTTAAAAATCAGTGCAGATCTGAATGTCGGAATCGCAAATCCTGTCAGACTAAGACAAGGCGGAGAGAGCTTCATAAGCAAGGAAATACAGGGGGAGATGGAATCCCAAAACCACTTATCAGTGATGCAAATACCCGTAACGGGAAAACGTGGCTTGAAATCGATAAAAATTGGACTACAGAGCAATGGAACGAAGTAATTTCATCTGAGGAGTCTCGTTTCACTCTGTTTCCAACTTCTGGCCGAATTTACTTCCCAAGTGCGAAATATGGCGGGGGTTCAGTTATGTTTTGGACAGCCAAATCGTGGTATTCCATGGATCGCATGGTGGTTCTGCAGGGTCGCATTATTTCCAAAAATTAGGTAATCATTTCGGCTGATCATATCCATCCTGTGGTACAATGTACGTTCCAAGACGATTGGGCGCCTGTTCACACAGCTCGCATCGCTCAGGACTAGTTTTGTCAGCACGAGGCTGAACTGGAAAAAAAATGTGTGTGAAATCTTATGGGACTTAACTGCTAAGGTCATCAGTCCCTAAGCTTACACACTACTTAACCTAAACTATCCTAAGGACAAACACACACACCCATGCCCGAGGGAGGACTCGAACCTCCGCCGGGATCAGTCGCACAGTCCATGACTGCAGCGCCCCAGACCGCTCGGCTAATCCTGCGCGGCGCTGAACTGGATGCGTCTCCCTTGACCACTAGTCACTAGATCTTAATGTTATTGAACCTTTGTGGTCTGCTTTCGAGAGAAGGGTACATGATCGCTGTCCATTAACGTTACCTGAACTCGAGACTATTTTGCAGGAAGAATGGTATAAGATTCCCTCGAAAAACTAAAATATCTGTATTTATCCATTCCGAAGCTACTGTAAGCTACTTTGAATGATAATGGGTTTCCTACACCGTATTAGGCATGGTAATGTGTCGTGTCTTGGTGTTCACATATTTTTGCCCACTCCCTGTGTTTTACAGTACATAATTTTCTATATAAAAGATAAAGCCAATACAGATAACTACTAAAACGTCTAATCCACTGCTTTTGTAGAAGAACAGAGAGTTCAGCGAGAAATGTTGTAGAAAAAGATTGCTTTAGTTTTTCGAATTGTACACTATCTTGAACTTGGAATAAATGACAGAAACTTTATCTACACAGCTGAGATAAGAAAGCATCATACATGTCAGATAACTCAATGCCAGTGAAATACGCAACGAAGTTTTTGGCTGATCGTAAGTTTATGAAACTAGTACTTAAGATAGTATCTGTCCTTAATCAGTTTACCTTCTTCTCACTGTATACATTAAACTATTATAAATTATCTACCCATATAAATGTGGGTACCAACATACAGTATCACAAAATCTTTTACAGTTTTCGTTTTGCACTTTACGTACAAAAGGACCCACGCTAAGTTAGAGAGTTAAAATTTAAAACCGCTAACAATCTGTTTCGTATAAAGTTACCTGAATTTATCTCTGTAACCTTTATTTTATAATGTGAACGAACATTTCGTTCAATATTTAACATAACAACGCAAAAAGTAACTATTGGCGTAATGTCTACTGGAACGGCCTAAACTGAATAAACTGTCTTAGCATACACATACAAAAAGTAACAAAAGTTTCAATCACAACAATAACTTGCAAGTCTGAAGTTTTAGAAGCGTTATAAGCTAAATTTCAAGCCTTTGTCACGATGCTCCATCGTCACAGGATTCTAGGAATATCACATACAGTAGCTTAAGTTGTGTGTCAAGGAGAATGTGTGTGAAAGAAGCTATTTTACACAAGTAAACCAACACATCAATGTATACAAAATACAGCAGAGCTCAGAACATAACTAAGAACAAATAATACATCTTCAGTCTTTCGGGCAGGCACGTAAGTGTAATTATACGCTGAGAATTTAACATTTCAGAGTGAAATTTAGCACTTCCACAGCTTATAAAAGCAGACATCCTCTATGCGTATTCTCTTCAGACTCTATTAACAAGCGACAAACTATACTTCCAGGGTCTAAGCGAATTCCGCGGAGTTAAAGATACTGAAGATACGTGGAAGCTAAAACAAAGTGTATCGAAAGGAGTGCTCTTGTATGATCTGTCAAATATTATTTATATACAAAACTATAATTATTTCCAGTTTGCATGGGCCCACAGTCCTGTATTATTTTAGAAATTACGAAGTTTTCTCCATTAGTGTTATTGGGATGTATTTATTCACAATCGCGATTTCGGCCTGTTATGCCATTCTCAAGTGATAGCTGTAACAACATAAATTGCTGAAAGACTAAACCAGGTGACTAACCTCCAATTCACTCAACATCTTACAAACACGTTACTTACTGTAATAATTCTTCTCCCTCCTCCCTCGGAGAAGTACGACAGTTGTACAGAAATTTTGAATTTATAATTAAATAATGTAACATATAACGTAGAAATAACATAGGAACGTGTCTCTGACACTACACATATGATTGTTGGTAGTAGCACCCAGTATGTTTGTAGAACAGTAGTAAACCTAATAGCAAGTTAAATAACAATTCTAGACTTGAAAAATTGGCTATTCTTAAAAGCATCTTAGCTCATCAGCACAGATTCGTCGTAAGATAAATATCGTTTGGCATTTAGCGTTCTCTGAAAACACCACGACATTATAGTATCTATAAATGAACGGTTTTATTACGTAGCATTGAAATTTGTCCGCTCTGTGTGTTACAATACATAACTGATTCAACTACGCATAAATAAGATGCAAACAGCAGAAAATTAGAAACACTGTCCTCCACTCTCTCATGTAACATCAAAATAATCAAATCAACGTAAACTTTTCCCTACGTGCTTAGAAGCCTCTCAGCTTAAAAATAGCAATTATTATTTTTCATTGTTTTCAACGTTATTATTTTATATTACTTTGAAAAAATGTTGGTACTTTGAATTTATACTTGGACACCTGGTTTGGCATACCGTGCTCTTAAAAGGAACGATTACGGACTGACGCACTTCATTGTAAGGTATGAAGAGATGCGAATTTCTTTTAACATTAATACGGTTTTTACCAAGAGAAAAGTTATGACAGAATGCATTCTCATAGCTGAACTTTTTCTTATAGCAATTAATGTTGTTAAACCTGTCTCCTGAGAACCACACTATGGACGGAGATAACTTAAGTTAATAAATAAGTTTAGTAACAGTCCAGGGGGTGATTGTGTCATTTCTTAAGCAACTGTGCTTGTACACTACGTATAGCAATATGTTAAACATGCCATGTTTCTCAAGATGAGGTGAAGATTACTGTTTTTCCCTCTATCTCCTTTGTTCAATAAGATTTGATGTAAGCATGTATTTTGCTTCTTAATAATTAATATACAAGTGATATCTTTTTTACCGTGAATGGAAACTTCTTATTCTTGAGATAAATTTTTAAGAAAGGCTTATGAAGCTGAACCGCTGTACAGGTAAAAGTAAAATTGTATTGAATTCTTTTCACGGCTTTCAGAAGGAGAGTGCCGTAGAATATAAACATAGTTAAAACTGATAATAATGTCTGCGTATTAGACAATAATTGGAACTTTTCTTAAGTGAGGTTTCGAATAACAGTACTTGATTCTTTAATTTTTCATGGTTGGTCCGTGCGTATTATTTGAGTAAGCAGAATCATATTTACTATCAAAAATCCAAATACCCAAACTCTTTTTAAAGTGATATAAAATAATAACATAAAAACAATGGAAAATGATAATTACTTTTGTCAAACTGGGAAATTTCGAGGTACATAGACTAAAGTTTTTCACGTTTATTTTATTATTTTGACGTTACATCAGAGAGCGAAGTATAACGTTTCTAAGTTTCTCGTGCCTATCTTGTTTTATACACAGATTGACTCAATTACGTACTGTACCGCACAGAGCAGACAAATTTCAGTGGTGCACAATAAAACAATTCATTTATAGACGCTGGCAAGTCGTGGTGTTTTCAGAGGAGGCTACATACCAATTTTCTCAGCTTCACCCTCTGACAGTGATGCGTACATGCAAAGAATTCGAGCTGCACCGTGGTTCGGAATGTAAATTAAAATGCAGGTCTCCGATAACTGGATGTCTAAGTCAATCCAAATATCAGAGGCGTTATCTGTATATCTGAAAAATGCCAACATGTACGTTGTTTCGGAGTCTACATGCAACTATACGTCTCCTATAACTGGTTCGATAAGCCAGATGAAAGGTCAGTGGAAAGCAAGGCCATGCTACTTACAATACAGTAACGCCCAGCAAAGCTCATCGGTGTTCAAACTAACCATCGGATTGATGACAGACTTACCTTTCCTCGGAAAAGAACGTTATGCAGTGAGAGTCAAATGCTCGATGGAATCTGGATGACGTGAATTCAGTATCCAGCGATCATTGTTTCCTATATTAGAATAGTAGGGTATATTTTAATCTGTGGTAAGCAATACCTGGTGCTAAAGTTTTATTCACATGGTTATGGAGCTGTCACATCAGGTTTTAAAGGAAAAAGACTCAGAATAATTGTGAAACAGGGACGATGATGAAATCAAAGGTAAATTTTTTTTTGCTCACTGTTGCCTCCTTTTCCTGAATCTGGTTGCCCTCTTCCGACCGATAACGATATAATTATACTGCAATGAATGTCGAAGAACGACCCTGCAAGTACTGCAAAATTAACGGAGAAGGCGGACACGTGTAGTTCTTAGTTTCTACTAGAAATGAACTTACTGTTTTATTCAAGAGAAGCGAAACAAGTTCCAGAGCGATATAAGCTTCGAGGGCAAGCACGCTATGTCACATTTACAAATGAATATGGAATGTTTTACTTTCATTAAGTTGCCCATAGATTCACGCTTGTTTCAAGTTCGTGTGGCACGTTGAAAAAATGATCAAGTTTGCTCGGTAAGAAGCTGGAATTTACGTTTCATGGGGAACTTTGGAAATCGGTTGCAGTAAAGATTGAACCACTTTCCCGAAAAACACCCAGGAATGGAAAGGATTAGAGAAGAGTTACTGACTTGTTTTGGACCAGGAGCAAGATAAAGTTTTATAGGTCTGAAGAAAGTACTGACGCGCTAAAACAAACTTGACCGTTACAGCCGAGTCGAGAAAGAAGGAGAATAAGGAAGCTATCACAAAAGCCAAACATTCTGCAGTTATGTTTTATTTTTACTGTATAAATATTTGAGGAATCAGTAGAGTACACATAAGCTTTACGTTGAGCAAATGAAGTCACTCCAATTTCGACGATTTATTACAGAGCACGCTACAGAAAGTAAGAGGCAGTCCCTGGTTTATGAATAGCATATTACTGTGCCGTTAATACAAAGCATTCTAAATTTTGCTAATGTATTAAGTTAATATTAAAACAGAAAAACACTGTTAACAACAAGAAATAAAAATATTATGCTCAGGCGGTTAAACTGGGGCTTGATCGAAAGAGAGCGCATATTAAGCAGTACCACCTTGTTATCTCCCTCCGCCTCCCTTCTTCCATCTGTTGTCCACATTAAACAATGCCCAGACCAAGTAATTAATAAGCAAAGTCTTTTATGAAGACTTGAGAGGAGCGAAGATTACGATGAACTACCAAGGTTACTTAGCTCGACATGTTGAGATGTCTCCAGTTCTTCTTGTATAGGGTGCTAACATTCTCACGGTTGGCTTCAACTGAATAAAATTTTTTTACGTAAGTATTTTTTCCACAGATTTTCTCACATTTTAGTATATCATACAGTATTTTGATTTTTCACATTAACAAAGCCGAAATTACATTGTTCACACCTACTATAGAAAAGTACGTCCGATAACATCAGAAGCAAGCTTACGCCTCTCTCACTCTGCGGGAATAACCATATTCCAAAGGGTTTAAAATTTTTCTTAACAAATGAATTCCTACTAGTTTTCGTTACATTATTAATTTCGATTATTATTCCATAAATGAATCCAAAAATAGACATAGTAAACAGTACAGGATTGCGTAATTAGTAATAGAAATTTTAAGTGTACAAATAATCAGTAATTTCAAATGTTTCTAAAAAAATTAACTGTACATTCAGAGCTAGTACTTATCGATTATAACATCGAAGCTAAATTATTTTATAAAGTAATTCTTTTTCATAACTTTTAGAACATAACCATTAGAACTACTGACGACCTTGGGAGAGCCAGTCCTGACAAAACTCTACCATCTGATGAGCAAGATGTATGAGACAGGCGAAATACCCTCAGACTTCAAGAAGAATATAATAATTCCAATCCCAAAGAAAATAGGTGTTGACATATGTGAAAATGACCGAACTATCAGTTTAATAAGTCACAGCTGCAAAATACTAACGCGAATTCTTTACAGACGAATGGAAAAACTGATAGAAGCCGACCTCGGAGAAGATCAGTTTGGATTCCGTAGAAATACCGGAACACGTGAGGCAATACTGGCTCTACGACTTATCTTAGAAGACAGATTAAGGAAAGGCAAACCTACATTTCTAGCATTTGTAGACTTAGAGAAAGCTTTTGACAATGTTGACTGGAATACTCTCTTTCAAATTCTGAAGGTGGCAGGGGTAAAATACAGGAAGCGAAAGGCTATTTACAATTTGTACAGAAACCAGATGGCAGTTATAAGAGTCGAGGGGCATGAAAGGGAAGCAGTGATTGGGAAGAGAGTGAGACAGGGTTGTAGTCTCTTCCCGATGTTATTCAATCTGTATACTGAGGAAGCAGTAATGGAACAAAAGAAAAATTCGGAGTAGGTATTAAAATCCATGGAGAAGAAATAAAAACTTTGACGTTCCTCAATGACATTGTAATTCTGTCAGAGACAGCAAAGGACTTGGAAGAGCGGTTGAACGGAATGGACAGTGTCTTGAAAGGAGGATATAAGATGAACATCACCAAAAGCAAAACGAGGATAATGGAATGTAGTTAAATTAAGTCGGGTGATGCTGAGGGAATTAGATTAGGAAATGAGACACTTAAAGTAGTAAAGGAGTTTTGCTATTTGGAGAGCAAAATAACTGGTGATGGTCGAAGTAGAGAGGATATAAAATGTAGACTGGCAATGGCAAGGAAAGCGTTTCTGAAGAAGAGAAATTTGTTGACCTCGAGTATAGATTTAAGTGACAGGAAGTCGTTTCTGAAAGTATTTGTATGGAGTGTATGCTGAAGATTAGACGGGTAGATCACATAACTAATGAGGAGGTATTGAATAGAATTAGGGAGAAGAGGAGTTTGTGGCACAACTTGACTAGAAGAAGGGATCAGTTGGTAGGACATGTTCTGAGGCATCAAGGGATCGCCAATTTAGTATTGGAGGGCAGCGTGTAGGGTAAAAATCGTTGAGGGAGACCAAGAGATGGATACACTAAGCAGATTCAGAAGGATGTAGGTTGCAATAGGTACTGGGAGATGAAGAAGCTTGCACAGGATAGAGTAGCATGGAGAGCTGCTTCAAACCAGTCTCAGGACTGAAGACCCCAACAACAACAACAACTTTTAGCTTGAAATATTACATATTGTGTATAAAATAATATAAAAGTTTTCAACAAATGTCCGAAATTCGAAAAATAATACCGGTATCGACAAATACTGTTGAGGAAAAGTAATGCTGGAGAATGATGTCCGATACAATATCCTTCATTTCTTGCTAAACGTAACGTAAAATTGTTGAGGCAATTACGACTGTTCATATATTGTACTGAAACGTGCGTATAACATAATTTATATAGCTACTGCTTCTCTGTCGTCTAGATGTGCGAATTTTAAAATTTCTTTCGCAGTTGAACACCGCCTCTGCCCCCCCCCCCCCCTCCATGAACTAGGTAATTGCATGGGGACGGATCAGGACTCTATGGAGGATGTGTTTGGGCTTTCGAGCGAAAATTCTGCAGCGTGCTCTAAACGACCTTCGCAATATGTTAGCGTACATTACCTTGCAACAAATCATTCAGTCCATCAGTCCGATGCTCACTGACTTTCTGGAACACGTCGCCACAGTTAACCCACAATGATAAATAGACACTTCGCAACAACTGAAGTGCGCCTTCAAGACGAAACGTCCACAAACGTTGACGGACGGCTTCACTCTGTTGCAGGATAACGCCCGCCCCACTTTTTTCTTTCGTTCTTTCTTTTTTTTTACCCATGAGTCTTCTGACTGGTTTGATGCGACTTACCACGAATTCAACTGTGCTAACTTTTCATCTCAAAGTAGCACCTGCAACCTACGTCCTCAGTTATTTGCTGGATGTATCCCATTCTCTGTCTTGCTTTAAAGTTTTTACACTCTACAGTTCCCTCTACTATGATGAAAGTTACTCCCTGGCATCTAAATAGATGTCCTTTCACCTGCCCCCTTCTTGTCAGTGTTTTCCATACATTCATTTCCTCGCCGACCATTGATAATGCTTTTTATTCAATATTTGTGCAGGGCGGGGGTTCTAACCCATGACGAGGACATTTTGATTGCTAATGAAAGACACTAAGACAATGGGTGCATCTCACATCCTGCATCCTGTTCTCTTCCAATGTGATTTTCATGTTTCTGGAGCCCAGATGAAACGCATTCGTGGTCATCGATTTCCTTAGGACGGAGAAGTCCACGCATGGGTACAATGACATTTTCGTTGGCAACCGCAAACGTTTTTACATGAAGAATTGGCCGTCTTGTTTCACGGTGCGATAAATACATTAACAGTTATGGCGATTACTTTTTAATTAATAAACTGATTTTTTCCCATCTGTCTCATTTTCATCTGATCGCCCCTTATGAAAGAAGTTTAATACAATCTCTTATTCCATTTTTAAATAACAGCATTCACTCTTCGTGTGATGCAATCTTTCACGAAAATTAGAAAACTTACTCTGGAAAAGTAAGGTTTCTCTTTAAATGGGAATAAATATTCCGAGCTACAGCATGGTGAAGGAACAGATATTATACTGAATATTAAAATTGTTGCAATAGAGATAATCTTGTAAATACTGTAGTCTATCTGCTGCATTATTACTCTACTGCATACCAGTATGATTAAATGAAATTAGTTTACGTAGAAGTGTAATCAAAGGTCAGTTGGTACTACAACTTCAATAAGTGAAATCAGTTGAGGAAGAAATATCATCGAAGGTCACATGGCACAACTTAAATACGTATTGAAATAGAAGCTACTCAAATCTAACACAAATTTCCGTTTTAAAAACAGACAAAATAGTTAAGACATTTAAGAAACTCAATTCAGTGGCAAATATCACACTTTCTAAAGTAGAAGACCTTCCCCGCATCAAGATACAAGATGATGCATGACCGACAAAATAAGACTTTACCGTCCCTAGATTATGTAACTATTTCTATAACAAATATTATATTTAACTCAGCATAAAATTCTATAAATGAAGAGATAATAATATTTTCCGTATGTTATACGGTACTTAAATGTGTAGAACTAAAACTATAAAAAATGCTATTCAAAAGACGACAAAACACAGATACAAAACACTAGAAAACGCTGGAAGCTGTTTATGGCGGTCTCTAGTGCTCATTCTCTATGTTTTTCTAAAATCGGTCGTTAACGCTGAAACACGGACCTGGAAACATGTGTTCCTAGCTGCACTGTCCTCGGTGTAGAACACACTCTCCTCCAATATAAAAACTAATTTGAACTCCAAAGAGCTCTTGGATGTTTATGTTACCAGAAAGCTATGCGGGATAAACTTCTTGCACAAATTTCTACTCAGTTGTGTTTTCTTGATATAAATAAAAGTTGCCAAAGAACAGTCATTAATTATTGAAACTTACGATAAAGAATTAATCGTAATATATGAATATCTGTCGTACGCTGGGACGCCATCTTCAATCTGATTCTTACCGTGAGCATTTCTCTTTTTCAACAATAGATATTATGTTGCAAGCGAAGCGTTTCAGAGCGGTCCTCTCTAATATCATTTAGAACTATTAAAACTTCACTGATTTTCTCTCGCTGGCTACATTCATTTCATTTCACATACTCTGATTCAGTTAATATTAGTTATAGCTGCTACCGTGAATTTCTTGGAACTAAAATACATTAAGAACAGGTAAAGGTCTGTAACCCAGATTTTCTTCAGAATACTCACGCTGCCTAAGCGCGCTTTTACACATCATCTTTAAGTAAGATATAGAACTTAAAAGGAACGGAAAAGTACTCAAATTATCAAAGAGCCAGCAGAAAGAACAGGTTTTAACATGACAGTTTTAGTTGTACAGCTTTTTAAAAACACCAATGAAAGCTACTTCTACTGGTCAACGTGTACCAAGATCAAGACTGCCACTCCCATCCCAACCCTCAATCGGATGCTCACTTCGGCTAAGGCCGCGTAAAGATGGCAAAACGTCAAATTTTGGGTCAACTGAAGAACGGGATACAACCCGTCGGCTTTGAACAATGCATCATAGTTTATTCGTAGATATTAATTTCTTTACTTTCGAGTCATAGATAATAAATCGGTTATCTTCTGTGGCGAGGCGTCATCATTGTAAATTGAAATAAATGAATGAGTTTTTAAAAGACAGTGCTAGACATTATGTACGATTTTCGTCGCTTGTATTAATTTTAGTCATTTGTTCATTCCAATTCATTCGGTACTTATTTTCATTCGTAGTGAGTCATATTTTTTCCTTTTTGATTTTCGTTTGTAGGTATGGGTTTATCTGTTACTATGAATATGGAATACTTGAAGCAGGATTCGTCAACAGGGCGGAACACAAATTTTACAGTTGTCGCTTTTTTTTCGCCTTCACTGGCACTAGTATTACTACGATATTTTTCACTCGATACTAGCACCATCGAAGGCGTAAAAACCAACACATGAAGGATTTGTATCCCATACTTCAGTTCACCTATACAGGTCAACTGGAATACCGGATACTAGTACTAGCAAAGACGACAAAAGTGACATACGGTACGTAACATTGGCATTCTGTACCTCAGTTGCCTGTTCTTCCGTTGACCTGTGTAGGTCAACTGAAGCATAGAATACAAATCTTATGTATGTTGCTATTTTTCGCCTGCTCAAATACGAATATCCTATTCTTCAGTTGACCTGTATAGTTCAGTTGCAGTACGGGATACAAATTTTTCGCATTTCGAGTTTATCGCCTTCGTTGACAATAGTACCCTGTTCTTCAGCTGACCTACATGGGTCAACCGAAGTATGGGATACAAATTTTACTGTTGTCGCTGATACTGCTACGCCAACTTTCAGTATCGAGGACGAAAAACTACTGTATCCAATCTTCACTAGCATTAGTAACCTATTCGTCTGTTGACCTATATAGGTAATCTAAAGTAAGGGATACAAATTTTACGTATGACGTTCTTTTCGCCTTTGTTAATGCTAGTATCAATTGAAGAATAGGATACTAGAAGTAGGGGAAGCGAAAACAGGAACACCAGTAAAATTCGTATCCTGTACTTCGTTGACGTACATAGGTCAACAAAAGAATAGCATACTAGTGCTAGCGAAGGCGAAAATGTCGGAATACGCTAAATTTGTATCTCTTACCGAGGTAACCTATACAGGACAATTCATACATGTCAACTGAGATATTCCAAGTTAACTTCTATCCCTTTTTCCTTTCTTTTTTGCTCTAGTATCCCATTCTTTCAGATGAGGTATGAGGTCAACTGAAGAATAGGATACTAGGACTCAAAGAAGCGATGTACAGGGTGTCTCACTCAAACCTCCCTGATTTCAAAGACCCAGGAAAAAAACCATAGTAGAAACGACAGTGAAAAATGCACCACATTGCAGAGTATCTCAAAGAATTTATTTATTTATCATCAATACACCTCTACATGTGTTTATTTCGCAAAGGAGAACGGTCCAACAATCCTGTCGTGCATTAGCCCACACCAGACGTTTGGTTTAGGGCTATCACGAACATGTTCAATGACAACGTGCGGATTTTGCGAACCTCAAATCCGAACATTATGCCTATTAACCCTTCCTGATAGATGAAAGGTTGCCTCATCTGAGAATAAGCATCTTTCCAGGAAGCTGGCATCAATATCAATACACTGCAGCATATCCGCAGCAAATTGTTGTCGGCGAGGTTTGTCGTACGGCGTCAGATGTCGCAGAATTTTCACTTTGTAAGGACCCGTATGAAGAGGCTGGTGAACTACACGATACAGTGCTGATTGAGGTACATCAAGTTACCTAAATGCGTGACGGATTGACTTACGTGGGCTTCTGAGAAACGTTTGTCTGATGTCCTCCACTGTCACTTCTGAAACTCTGTAACGTGCACCGCCAGAATGTTTCAGAACACTTACTGTTGCCAGAAACTCTCTATACCATTCCTTTGCTTTCACGTCAGGTAGATCACATTCATATACACGACGATAATTTCTTTGCACAGTAATCGGCGATTTTGTTTCTGCAAACCACGCCACTGCTTATGCGCACTGCTCTGAAATCGCCATTTTCACTTCACGCGACCATACTGCACTCTGGTGACGATGTTTGGCACTTCTGAGTCGGGAATATAAATTCTTTGAGATGCTCTAACATGTGGTGCATTTTTCATTGTCGTATCTACTGTCGTTTTTCTCTCCTGGCTCCTTGAAATCAGGGAGGTTTGGGTGGGACACCCTGTACTTAACGTTATGTTAGAAATATGAAATTACATGATATATGTATACTTTCTGTTTTCTCTGTCCTGCATTCTTTTGTTTCTCAACATTCGTATTTGCTGTTAAATCTGTGCAATACATCGCCTCTGATAACTTCTGATGGCATTGGTCAACGATGAAACATGGTTTCATGACTTCGAATCGGAAACGAAACGGCAATCCATAAAGCGGCGACACACGCCTCTTCTTCGAAGAAAAAGTTCAAAGGCGCACCCTCATCCAGTAAAGTCATATCGACGGTCTTATGGCGCAGTGAAGGGGTTATTCTGTTTGTTGTCCTCCATCATGGTGCAACTATCAACTCTGAAGTGTGTTGTGTCATCTTCAGGAAACTGAAGAAACGGCTTCAGTCTGTTTGTCGCCACAAAATTGCGAACTAACTTCTCCATGACAAATGCAAGGGTTCACACAAGGATACACACTCGAGAGGAGCTCACGAAACCTCATTGGATTGTTCTTCCTCATCCACCGTACAGTCCCTATCTCGCACCTTCCGTCTTCCATCTGTTTGGCGCAATGAAGGGTGCACTCTGCGAGAAGCGGTGCGTGGATGACGGAGCAAGAGGTTGGCTCCATGTCGACCAGTAGGCTGGTACCACGCGGGCATGGGAAAAACAGGCCTCCCAGTAAGGTGGCGAAAGACCGTCGCATTGAACGAAGATCATGTTGAAAACAGGATTTTGTAGCGAAAAGAGTTGGGAATAGTATGTTGAACTGGAATCCTGAACAAAACCAACCTGCTTTCGGGAAACGACGTGTTGCATTACTTATTGAACGCCTATCTTATATCTAAACTACGCGTTGGCAGCTGTTCTTGATTGTAATTCTGGAATATTTACTTCATCTGCTTTGGTGAAGGAATTTTGGAGAACAGCGTTTAGTGACTCAGCGTTAATGACGCTGTTGTCGGTAACATTACCAGTGTTAAGACGCAGTGAAGGTACAGAGGGGTCCAAAAAAATATATCCGCTGTTTGAAAGTCCATAACTGGCAAACTAATTGACGGAGTTGTTTCATTTTTGGTGAAAGTGTAGCTTAAAGTCCAACTTAAAGATATCACTGTAGGTGTTCGAATTGGTCACCATTAATACCCACACACAAACGATGCCGCCGAACTGCAGCACGAACTACTGACTGCAACGTGTTCTGTTGGATATTTGCACATGAATGTACAATGGATTCTCGAAGTTCATCCAACGTGCGTGGCTTTTGTCGATAAACGACGTCCACTAGTGTTCCCCACAGGTAAAAGTCAAGAGGAGTAAGGTCTGGGGAACGTGGTGGATACTCCACAGCACCTCTACGGCCTATTCATCTTCCTGGTAGATTTTCGTCGAGATACGCCCTAACACTATTTGGTAATGGGCTGGGGCACCATATTGTTGAAAGTAAACTCTTCCGTCTCCATACAAGTATCGGATGGCAGGTAAAATGGATGTCTGAGGCTTCTGAAGGGACACCTCATTGGTAACTGTGCCGGTGGAAGATGGATAGGCCGTAGAGGTGCTGTCGAGTATCCACCACGTTCCCCAGACCTAACTCCTTTGGATTTTTACCTGTGGGGAACACTAAAGGATGTCTTTTAACAACAAAAGCCACGCACATTGGATGAACTTCGAGAATCCATTGTACATTCATGTGCAAATATCCAACAGAACACGTTGCAGTCAGTAGTTCGCTCTGCAGTTCGGCGGCATCGTTTGTGTGTGGGTATTAATGGTGACCAATTCGAACACCTACAGTGATATCTTTAACTTGGACTTTAAGCTACACTTTCACCAAAAATGTGACAACTCCGTCAATTAGTTTGCCAGCTATGGACTTTTAAACAGTGGATACATTTTTTGGACCCCTCTGCATTGTGTCTTGCTGCTGGTACACTTGAACCTTCTTTATTTAAATTAATGTGTCTGTACTTAAATTGCAGAATGACTGAGAATATGAAACTTCTACGTTATTTTATTCTGAAACAGCTGAGTGAAACTGAACGTATTGAGCCTACTTTCTCTTTACTTTTTCTTATCATGTCAACAAAGACCCACAATATTCTGACTGCTCAAAAAATTACAACCTGACTTCATATAACTAAAACAAAAGAATGGCCCTGAATAAGAAGCAGTCCTAACAATAACCTATACATTTCATTAAGCACTTACCTCACAAAAATCTTCATTACGCGAACTACTGCAATACACCGAGCATCAATACTGCCAGCTAAATAAAAAATTCTAACTACTAAAGCCACTAACTACTAATAGGCACATGGTTACCAAAGGAAAAATTTTGTTGCAAACCAAATAATGTGTTTTTTACCTTAATAATGTGACATCCAGTTCAAACACGAATGTAAATCGTCATTGACATCCAGTACACAGATATATAATCATGAATAATTTTCAATCTCCAAGTCGGACATGTACAAATCGTTAGCCTACGCTAACACTTCAGACCTCTACCCTCCATAAATGCTACCTTCTCACATCTAACATCCATCACTGCTGGCTGTTCACCTCCAACTGCCCAACAGTATTACCATCATTGCTGGCGACTAACTTCCAACTACGCAACACTACTGGTGATTAACTTCCAACAACGAGTCCACCCAGCCACAGAGTCTCTAACAAAAAAAGCGCAGTAAGATATCCAATGCAAAGCGCTACACAGCGCTTCCAACACAGAAGCAGCCCACTTACACACTGTACATGCCATCAGAGTCTCTCTGGACAACAATGTTTGCAAATGGCAGAGTAATGGACTCCTGCATTTTTGCAGCTGCATATCGTTGTGCTGCTACCTATGGTACAATTCCAAGAATTTTTTCAGTAAGGAGTCTAGAACTGCATTTTTCTTAGTTGTTCATTGAGGAATAAACCCTACATGTGTCAGCGTCCAGTCCCAAAGAGATGGATTTTTTCGTTAGCCACCAGTATCAATACTTGTAACTAAACCCGAAGAAAGTCGTAGTAGGCGGCGTCTCGAGAATCGTCGTTAGCAAAGATCGTCCGGTATCTCCATCATGCAGTGTCACGTGCTTCAATAATTTGGCTTGCTGCCTCGTCGGGCTGCTAGAAAGTATAGAGCCACACATAGAACGGTCTTTCCAGTAAATGGTGCTGACTTTCTTCTTGTCTTGGGGTTGACACAATGCCACACCCGCTTGCTCCATGAAGTGAACAATATGTGGATTGAATTGCTGACGAGTACAGAACTCTGGGGGAAATAGCGCTCCCATTCCTCCGGAAATAGACGATATTTTGAGAAAAGGTTAATGCTGTCAGTAGTACCGGATGTCTACGTCTTCGCCTGTCATGGAACACTGTCGAAGCGAGCAGCCTTTGATACAGCGGTGTTCTTTATCGTCACAACTGTTTCCCCTTTTGTGTACTTAATCACGAAGCCCTTTGCTGCCATTTTAGGCATGGGTATTGAGAGGAGTTTCATTCTGTTGGTGTCTCTGGAAGAAAAGATTTCTTTTGACAATGTAGCGGCTGTTGTTGTGGAGAAGACGAGTTTTGAGATTTGGTGCAGAAAAGTCCAGACTTTCGGTTCAGCTTCATATACTCGACATTTTCTCGCAGCATTTTCTTCGCGCATTTAATGCTAATTCATCTTTTAGTGATCAGTCGTTCCCCTGCTGACGCTGTCTCCTTAGTCTCAAGGAATGGTGGATGTTCAGAGAACTTTGCCGTATGCTTCTCGCCATCAGTATTATCCCTGGTTACTCGCGAGGGCATCATATGTAAATTTTTTCAGATGTTCCTAAACATACATAGGTGAACATCTCTGTTTGCTTACAGACAGCATAATCGAAGTCCATGGACATAGCACACTGCCAATTATGCAAATTTTTGAAATTCCTGAGGAGGCACTTTGAGAAGGCTGATCATATCCTCGTAGTGCAGGTGTGCACTCTTAGGGTGGAAGCAGAGAATCGTTTGTTTGACGCAATCGACGGGCAGTTTCTAACTCCCATTCTTTCAGTTTTAATGAATTGTTCGTTAGAGGACACATGTGAAATTACTGAATCCATAGTGTAGCAATAGGACCACAATACGGCACTGCGCGACGATATCCCATTTTCAACAGCCCAAGCAGGGATAGGGGGTATGGGCGAAAGGTGGAGGGCGCTGACCGTTCTGGGTTTCCCAAGGACACCAATCCACCCGGCCACCCAAGTCACCAACTCACGGAGAAATGAACATCGCATTGATAGCGGAAGGGCGGGGGGGGGGGGGGGGGGTTGTTAGAGTTGATAAACGTTGTTAACCATTAGGGACTCATACCTCTACGCTCTTGGAACGGTTCTAGAATTGAAGTTATACTGCTAAAACCTTCAATTTTTGCTTTTTTGGTAACTTGAGAATGTTTCGTTGTTTTGAAGCAATGTATATCGGCAAGTATGTGGAGTGAAATACATCCAGGCAGTAAATTAAACTTTTTGCAAGAATGGTGTAAGTGCTTTTTGTCGTGTAGCGTAAGGAAAAATGTTAGACAACAAGCTGAAAAAGTGTCAACATTCAGAGGTTTTCCGGTTCTCCCTAAGTTAGCACAGGAGTCACGACGGTGAAAATTTAGATTTTACAACACGGACGACGTATATACAACATACTAAAAGTTCAAAAAATTCTGTCATTTTCTGAGGTACACCCCCCTTCTAAGCACCTGCCAGTTGTATCAACATCAGAAACGGCCGATTTGTCGCGGTGTATTAGTGTTTTCCAACTCTGAACAGTGCCGCTAGATTGTGGCATGTTTCACCAAAATATGTTAGTGGTGGCGGATGATAGTTCACCGTAGACGATTCTTGTCTCCGCCAGAACACTAATACGCGGAACGCCTGAGCAGCCTGCTGGTAAATGACATGCTGAAGTGTCTTCAGCAGTGGAAGCAATACGTCTGTTCCCCAGAGAGATCAGCCTCCAAAATTAAACGTATTTGGTACGTACACCAGATTCCAGCAACAGTCAGGCTTTTTCCTTATTTTTTTTTACCTCGTATACAGCGCCTGCATCAAGAAAACCCAAATATGGAAGCACAGAATATATAAACAAGGTTGGTTGGTTGGTTGGTTTGTTGGGGGAAGGAGACCAGACAGCGAAGTCATCGGTCTCATCAGATTAGGGAAGGATGGGGAAGGAAGTCGGCCGTGCCCTTTGAAAGGAACCATCCCGGCATTTGCCTGGAGCGAGTTAGGGAAATCACGGAAAACCTAAATCAGGATGGCCGGACGCGGGATTGAACCGTCGTCCTCCCGAATGCGAGTCCAGTGTCTAACCACTGCGCCACCTCGCTCGGTATAAACAAGTAAGTAAACATAAAACATCCAGAACACAGAATAGTTACATCAATAGAAAAATTCCATTTCTCATTTAGTGCTCGCTGCAACACACGCCATTTGTTCGACAACATGTAACGAATATGGTTATTGAATGTTTTGTGAATGAAACTGTTAGTGCAGACAAGAAAAATTTATGTATACAGCGTGTTGCTATCCCTGCTGCTGGATCTACGTTTATCTACCTGTAGTTTTGAAATAAAAATAGCTCTTAATGCAATATTAACTTAAAATGTGATTTTCACTGACATACGAAAGGCAAAGACGGGCCACAGATCCGTATATCGCACGGCCATCATGTGGAGTGTTGCGCGTCTTAGCTCGTCGCGGCCAAACGTCAAAATACACTGAAGGACCAAAGAAACAGGTATAGCCATACGTGCTCAAATACAGAACCATGTAAACAGGCAGAATACAGTGCTGCGGTCGGAAACACCTATATAAGACAACAACTGGCTGCGCAGTTGTTAGATCGGTTACTGTTGCTACAATGGCAGGTTATCAAGATTTAAATGAATTTGAACATGATGATATAGTCCGCCTATGGGATACAAAATCTCCGAGGTAGCGATGAAGTGGGGATTTTCCCGTACGACCATTTCACGAGTGTACCGTGAATATCAGGAATCGGTTAATATCAAATCTGCGACATCGCTGGGGCCGGAAAAAGATCCTGCAAGAAGGGAACCAACGACGTTTGAACAGAATCGTTCAACATGACAGAAGAGCAACCCTTCCGAAAATTGCTGCTCATTTCAACTCTGGGCCATCAACAAGTGTCAACGTGCGAATCAGTCAACGAAACATGATCGATATGGGCTTTCGGAGCCGAAGGCCCACTCGTGCATTCTTGATGACTGCACGACACGAAGCTTTACGCCTCGCTTGGGCCCGTCAACACCGACATTGGACAGTTGATGACTGCAAACATGTTGCCTGGTCGGACGAGTGTCGTTACAAATTCCATCGAGCGGATGGAAGTGTAAGGGTATGGAGATAACCTCATGAACCCATGCACCCTGCAAGTCAGCAGGGGACTGTTCAAGCTGGTGGAGGCTCTGTAATGGTGTTGGGTGCATGCTGCTGGAGTGACATGGGATCCCTGACACGACGACTCTGACATGTGACACGTACATAAGCATTCTGTCTGATTACCTGCCCCCATTCATGTACATTGTGCGTTCCGACGGACTTGTGGAATTCCTGCAGACAATGCGTCACCCCACACGTCCAAAATTGCTACAGAGTGCCTCCAGGAACACTCTTCTGAGTTTAAACACTTTCACTGGCCACCGAACTCCCCAGACATAAAAATTATTGAGCATATCTGCGATGCCTTGCAACGTGCTATTCAGAAGAGATCTCCATCCCCCTCGTACTCTTACGGATTTATGAACAGCCCTGCAGGATTCATGGTGTCAGTTCCCTCCAGCATTAGTTCAGACATTAGTCGAGTCCATGCCACGTCGTGTTGCGGCGCTTCTGCCTGCTCGCGGGGGTCCTGCACGTTATTAGGCAGGTGTACCAGTTTCTTTGGTTCTTCAATGTATAAGGTTGGTGCGTAAGTTCTCGTTTTTCCGTAGGTGTAATAAACACAACAGATACAAGTAACAGAGATTTTAGTCATCAATAACGTACCCTCCAATACTGTTTACAACAGTCTGCCAACGCCGCGACAGCAGAAATAATGTGGTTTTGAGACTAAGAACTCGTCGAGCCATTTTCGGAGCACATTTTCATCGAGAAAGGAAGTTCCTTGATGGTTGTTAGCTAGAAAGTGGAAAAGGCGAAAATCTGAGGGTGCAAGATCAGGTGAGTAAGCTGGTGCTGAATTTCCCAACTTCTGTACAGTGTCTGTCAGTCTAGCAGAATGCGGTGTGCGCAATCGTAAAATAGCATCACTTTCCATAATCTTCCTGGTCGTTGTTCTTGGACTGCGTCTGCAAGACGTCTCATTTGTTGAGAATAAATGTCAGTAGTGTTCGTTACACCTAGGGGAACTCGGGGACTGATGACCTTCGCTGTTTAGTCCCCCTTAAACATCCCAACAACCACCACCACCACCACCACCTAGGGGAACCAATTCGTAGTACATCATACAGCCGTAGTGCCGCCAGATGCATAACATTATCCTGTGTGGATGCGGGCAGGTCTTTGTACGGGTAGTTGCTGCTTTTTGCGCGCACAACCATCCCTTTCTTTTCCTTGTGTTATCCAAAAGACACCACCCATCATCACCAGTAACGATACAAGATAGGAATGGTCGGTGTTGTTCACGAGCCAGTTGATGACGAAGAAGCAGAGGTTTTGGCTTAGAACATGCTGTATCCATACGCCCCATTTCTTAACTTGCTCCATTACATGCAAATGTCTCACGATGGTGGAATGATCGCAGTTCATCACATTTGGCAGTTCCCGAGTACACTGATGTGGATCATTGTGCATTAAATCACAAACCCCGAAGGCCTTCCTGAATGTGGAGAGACACTAATGTGAAAACGATCCTCCTTAAAACGAGAAAACCATTTTCTCGCCCTGTTCTGTCCAATGGCATTATCCTCATACACAGTGCAAATCTTCCTGGATTCCTCTGCTCCTGTCACCTCTCTGTTTTGCTAAAACAAAAGAATACGTCGGAAACGTTCCAATTTCTGCACATAGCACTCCACTTCCCAGCGTCCACGGCTTCGCTCACTAACTCCAAATGACAAAATGACGATACGTAAACTCAAATAGCAATAGTGAACTACAATGACATGCCCTAATAAACCCATAGCAACCGAAATACCAACATGCGAAACCAAAACACTACGTACTTATGCTCCAAACTAACAAAACACTTATTTTTTTGGGACTGAGAAAAGTTATCGCCCTCCTTCCACCGTTAAAAAGTTTCGATGCTTTGTTTACAGTAACCTGTGTCCTAAGACCCACCAAACGTAAAGTGGCCATCGACTACATTCTTCACTGCAAACTTCTCAATTTATGCCCCGTGGTATACTTGTTTAGGAAGTATCACAACTATGGGAAATAACGAAAAGAAAACCGATTCACTATCAACCTGTGATGTCTGACTATAATATGGCGAAAAATATTTTTTTTGTCGAATAGTTTCCTCACAGTCGAATGAGACAGACTGCATAACGGAGAACGTGCGTGAAACCCAAAACGCGCCCCTGCTAGGCCATCTCTGTGTGAATGGCTTCATTTGTTAAAATAGCGGTGGCGCGAAACAACGCCGCGACCCCGACGGGCGTCCGCGCCACGCCATTTTTATGTGAACTGAGCCTTATGGACTTTCATATGGCGTCCAGTAACACTGTCAAACATTATCGTTTTGGCGCTTCACGTGTTACAGTGTGCCTGCCCTGGTGGCCGAGCGGTTCTAGGCGCTTCAGTCGGGAACCGCGCTGCTGCTACGGTCGCAGGTTCGAATGCTGCCTCGGGCACGGATGTGTGTGATGTTCTTAGGTTAGTTAGGTTTAAGTAGTTCTGGTACAGGACTGATGACCTCAGATGTTGAGTCCCATAGTACTCAGAGCCATTTGAACCATTTGTTACAGCGTGGAGAAACATAACGTTTAACGGGCGTAATCTTTGTACACTGTATGCTCACCATTCAGCGTTATTGTAACACTATCCTCCTTCCCCATGTGCGTCGTGTCAGGGGTGCACTCAGCCTTGACTTCATTTTTATCTACATCTACATCTACATGTACATGGATACTCCGTACATCACACGTAAGTGTCTGGCAGAGAGTTCATCGAACCACCTTCACAATAATTCCCTATTATTCGAATCGCGAACAACGCGCAGGAAAGACAAACACCTATATCTTTCCGTGCGAGCTCTGATTTCCCTTATTTTATTATTATGATCGTTTCTCCCTATGTTGTTCGGCGTCAACAAAATGTTTTAGGATTCGGAGAAGGAAGTTGGTGACTGAAATTTGTGAGAAGATACCGCCGTGACGAATAACGCCTCTGTTTTAAAGATGTCCACACCAAGTGCTGTATCATGTCCATGACACTCTCTTTCCCATTTCGCGATAATACAAAACATGCTGCCCTTATCTGTACTTGCTGGATGTAGTCGTTAATCCTGTCTGGTAAGGATCCCAGACCGGGGAGCAGTACTCCAAAAGAGGACGGACAAGTACAGTGTGGGCAGTCTCTTTAGTAGATCTGTTATATTTTCTAAGTATTCTTCCAATAAAACGCAGTCTTAGGTTTGCCTCCCCCACAACATTTTCTATGTGCTCTTCCCAATTTAAGGTGTTCGTGATTGTAATTCCTGGGTATTTAGTTGAATTTACGGCCTTTAGATTTAACTGATTTACCGTGTAACCGAAGTTTACCGGATTCCTTTTACCACTGATGTGGATGACCTCACACTTTTCATAATTTATGGTCACTTGCCAGTTTTCACTCTGCAGTTTGTTTTGACTGCTGATGACTTTACTAGTCGATAAACGACAGCATCACCTGCAAACAACCTAAGACAGTTGCTCAGATTGCCTCCTAAACCGTTTATATGTCTAAGGAACAGCAGAGGGCCTGTAACACTGCCTTGAGGATCGCCAGAAATCACTTCTGGCTCTGAGCACTATGCGACTTAACTTCTGAGGTCATCAGTCGCCTTGAACTTAGAACTAATTAAACCTAACTAACCTAAGGACATCACACACATCCATGCCCGAGGCAGGATTCGAACCTGCGACCGTAGCGGTCACGCGGTTCCAGACTGAAGCGCCTTTAACCGCACGGCCACACCGGCCGGCAATCACTTCTGGTTTTCTGGTTTACCCGATGACTTTTCTGACAGGAAATCATGAATCTAGTCACATAACTTAGATGATATTCCATAAGCAGGCAATTTCACTCCAAGTCGCTTGTGCGGTACAGTGGCAAAAGCCTTCTGGAAATCTACAAATACCGGATCAACATGGAATCCCTTGTCAACAGCACTCAACACTTCATGTGTGTAAAGAACTAGCTATATTTCACAGGAACGATGTTTTCTAAATGAGTGTTTACTGTGTGTCAGTAGGCCGTTGTCTTCGAGGTAATTCATAATGTTCGAACACAATACGCTCCAGAATCCTGCTGCATATCGACGTTAACGATATGGGCCTGCAAGGTAATGGATTACTCCTACTACCTTTCCTGAATGTTGGTGTGACCTGTGCAAATTTCCATTCTTTGGATACGGATCTTTCGTCGAGCGGGCAGTGTATATGATGAAGTATGGAGCTATTGCATCAGCATACTCCGAAAGGGAACTAACAGGTGTACAGTCGGGACCAGAAAACTTGCTTCTATTAAGTGATTTAAAGTGACTCACTACTCCGAGGATATCTGCTCCTAAGTTATGGGTGACAATGAACGACCACATCGGAACTGCGCAGGTGGAGGAGCTCTTGGAAAGAGAGAATATTCAGCAAATGGACTGGCCTGTCCGATCCCCCGACATGAAACCCATGGAGCACTTGTGGCATGCGCTGGTCACATACCCTATTAAGAACTGTGTCCTCCCAGCATTTGTAATGTCTAGGGGATCATCGTGAATCGTGGTGACATAAATTTACATTGAAGCGCCAAAGAAACTGTTATATGCATGTGTATTCAAATGCAGAGATATCTGAACAGTTAAAATACGGTGCTGCTGTCGGCAACGCCTTTATAAGACAACAAGTGTCTGGCGCAGTTGTTAGATCGGTTACTGCTACTACAACGGCAACAAGATTCAAGTGAGTTTCAACGTGATGTTACATCGGCGCACGAGCGATGGGTCACGGCAATGAAGTGGGAATTTCCCGTACGACCATTCCACGAGTGTACCGTGAATATCAGGAATCCAGTAAAACATCAAATCTCCGACATCGCTGCGGCCGGAAAAAGATCCTGTAAGAGCGGGACCAACGACGACTGAAGAGAAACGTTCAACGTCACAGAAGTGCAACCCTTCCACAAATTGCTGCAGATTTCAATGCTGGGCCATCAACAAGTGTCAGCATGCGAGCCATTCAACGAAACGTCATCGATACCTTGATGACTGCCAAACACAAAGCTTTACGCCTCAGCTGGGCCCATCAACAGTCAGATTGATGACTGGAAATATGTTGCCTTCTTAGAAGAGTCTCGTTTCAAATTGCATCGAGTGCATGGAAGTGTACGGGTATGGAGACAATCTCATGAATCTATGGAACCTGCATGTCAGCATGGGACTGTGAAGTCGGTGGGGTGCGCGTAATTGGAGTGATATGGGACCGCTGATATGTCTAGGTACGACTCTGACAGGTGAAACGTACGTAGGCATCCTGTCTGATCACCTGCATCCATTCATGTGTATTGTGCATTCCGATGGACTTGGGTAATTCCAGCAGGACAATGCAACACCGCACACGTCCAGAATTGCTACTGAGTGGCTCCAGGAACACTCTTCTGAGTTTAAACACTTCCACTGGCCACGAAACTCCACGGACATGAGCATTATTGAGCATATCTTGGATACCTTGCAACGTGTTGTTCAGAACAAATCTCCACTCCCTCTTACTCTTACGGATTGATGGACAGCCCTGCAGGATTCATGGTGTCAGTTCCCTCCAGCACTACTTCAGACTTTTGTCTGGTCCATGCCAAGTCGTGTTGCGACACTTCCGCGTGCTCTTCAGTGTATGTAGCTGGTCAGTCTGGGATGCGTAGGTGACAGTATTGACAAAGGAACCAGAGAAGATCCCAAGAGGTGCAGCGCTTTTTGTTAAAGGTTCATTTACGAGTAGTAAGCGTGAAAGAGTCATGGAGATGCTTAACCAATTCTAGTGGCAGACGCTGCAAGAGTGGCGTTGTTTGTAGTGTTGTTTACCGGTATATTGGTTTCCTCCTACGTCTTGTGTTGCAAAAAAGAATTAAGGTAAAGGTAGTGAGATTCGAGTTCACACGGAGGCTTATCGACAATTGGTATTCCCAAGGACCGTTTCGCGAGTGGAACAGGATAGGAGAGAAGCGGCAGTGGTACACAAACCACCCTCCACCACACACCATAAGATGGTCTGCAGAGCAGAGGCGTAGATATACATTGCTTTTACAATTTTACACAGTTTTTTACTGCTTCATCCTAGATTTACATTAGGACAAAACATAAGTATTTGGATCTTTGTATCGTCTGTAACAAATTTCAATTCTATTCAATTGGCAGTAGTGGTCCTTGAGACTTTTCTTAAAAATTCAAAATACATTCTTCTCAGCAAATGCTAGTCATTAGAATATGATACTTGTCAAGTCTCGGTGTTAGTTAGGAAGCAAACTCTGAGGCAATAATTCTCCGAATCGATGCAATACAGTAAACTGTTTCAGGAAACACGTACGTGTAGACATTAAACGACGTCTTGCGGGAGTCAGAAGTAAGGCACCAGCGCCCACGTACCACAGGCGCAAGCTTCCGCTGCTCACGAGCAGCTGAATGTAAATATGGCGGCAAAATAACGGTGGTGTGCTGCATATGAAATGCTGGTACCATAAAAAGTAGCCGGTCAATACATATAAATGAAGTGCACGGGTGGACCGAATACGCAACGGACATTTCCAGATGCATGATATGGAAATGTACAGTGGAATTACTGTACTGTCACCCATACCCTGCGCTACGCCTCCTTTTCTGGACAACTCGTGCTCAGATGTTGTGGAAACAGCATTTGCTGGACTCAAAAATAATGTTTATAATATTCTCAGAATCTATGTGATACCATACGTAGCTGACCGTATACACTAATAATTAAGGTAAGATTAATTGAATTTTCCGTCGTTACTTGGCAGAGCGTGATTATAATACAGGGTGATTCAAAAAGAATACAACAACTTTAGAAATTTAAAACTCTGCAACGACAAAAGGCAGAGCTAAGCACTATCTGTCGGCGAATTAAGGGAGCTATAAAGTTTCATTTAGTTGTACATTTGTTCGCTTGAGACGCTGTTGACTAGGCGTCAGCGTCAGTTGATGCTAAGATGGCGACCGCTCAACAGAAAGCTTTTTGTGTTATTGAGTACGGCAGAAGTGAATCGACGACAGTTGTTCAGCGTGAATTTCGAACGAAGTATGGTGTTAAACCTCCTGATAGGTGGTGTATTAAACGTTGGTATAAACAGTTTACAGAGAATGGGTGTTTGTGCAAAGGGAAAACTTCTGGACGACCGAGAACGAGTGATGAAAATGTAGCACGCACCCAGCAAGCATTTGTTCGCAGCCCAGGAAAATCGACTCGCAGAGCTAGCAGAGAGCTGCAAATTCCACAATCAACTGGATGGAGCGCCACCACATTGGCACTTATCTGTCCGTAACTACCCGAGGCGATGGATCGGCCGCCAGGCAGCCCGTGACAGAGCACTTCATCACTGGCCTCCAAGAAGCCCTGATCTTACCCCCTGCGATTTTCTCTTATGGGGGTATGTTAAGGATATGGTGTTTCGGCCACCTCTCCCAGCCACCACTGATGATTTGAAACAAGAAATAACAGCAGCTATCCAAACTGTTACGCCTGATATGCTACAGAGATTGTGGAACGAGTTGGAGTATCGGGTTGATATTGCTCTTAAAATTCTAAAGGTGGCAGGGGTAAAATACAGGGAGCGAAAGGCTATTTACAATTTGTACAGAAACCAGATGACAGTTATAAGAGTCGAGGTACATGAAAGGGAAGCAGTGGTTGGGGAGGGAGTAAGACAGGGTTGTAGCCTCTCCCCGATGTTGTTCAATCTGTATATTGAGCAAGCAGTAAAGGAAACAAAAGAAAAATTCGGAGTAGGTATTAAAATCCATGGAGAAGAAATAAAAACTTTGAGGTTCGCCGATGACATTGTAATTCTGTCAGAGACAGCAAAGGACTTGGAAGAGCAGTTGAATGGAATGGACAGCGTCTTGAAAGGAGGATATAAGATGAACATCAACAAAAGCAAAACAAGGATAATGGAATGTAGTCTAATTAAGTCGGGTGATGCTGAGGGAATTAGATTAGGAAATGAGACACTTAAAGTAGCAAAGGAGTTTTGCTATTTGGGGAGCAAAATAACTGATGATGGTCGAAGTAGAGAAGGTATAAAATGTAGACTGGCAATGGCAAGGAAAGCGTTTCTGAAGAAGAGAAATTTGTTAATATCGAGTATAGATTTAAGTGTCAGGAAGTAATTTCTGAAAGTATTTGTATGGAGTGTAGCCATGTATGGAAGTGAAACATGGACGATAAATAGTTTGGACAAGAAGAGAATAGAAGCTTTCGAAATGTGGTGCTACTGAAGAATGCTGAAGATTAGATGGGTAGATCACATAACTAATGAGGAAGTATTGAATAGGATTGGGGAGAAGAGAAGTTTGTGGCACAACTTGACCAGAAGAAGGGATCGGTTGGTAGGACATGTTCTGAGGCATCAAGGGATCCCCAATTTAGTACTGGAGGGCAGCGTGGAGAGTAAAAACCGTAGAGGGAGACCAAGAGATGAATACACTAAGCAGATTCAGAAGGATGTAGGTTGCAGTAGGTACTGGGAGATGAAAAAGCTTGCACAGGATAGAGTAGCATGGAGAGCTGCATCAAACCAGTCTCAGGACTGAAGACCACAACAACAACAACAACATTGCTCGAGTGTCTGGAGGGGGCCATATTGAACATCTCTGAACTTGTTTTTGAGTGAAATAAAAACCTTTTTAAATACTCTTTGTAATGATGTATAACAGAAGGTTATATTATGTTTCTTTCATTTAATACACATTTTTAAAGTTGTTGTATTCTTTTTGAATCACCGTGTATTATAAATGAAACATTTTCTAATTTCTGAAAAAATATGTTTATTGGGTTATGAACGGGCTTTCGGTTTCTTGGACCATGTTCACGTGACAACTGAATGCGGCCAACACTGATAACATGACGTGCGACTTACACAAATATTATTACACAGAAGATACAAAGGGTACAAAAAATGAAAACATGTAGAGTGTTTACAACGGAAAGAATACATAAACTGGAGATTAAGAAAGAAGGATTCAACCTTCGCAGACCATGTAACAACAAAAAAACATCCATGATGTACAATGTGAAGTATTACATTGTGTAAAGAAAAGCAGAAAGATGACCCTGCTGATAATACTGGAAGTCAACAAATATACAACACAGAATCTAACCGTACATCATGGTAAAGATCGTCTATTGCCTCTCAGACTAGGTTATAAAAACACGCTGTAGCCCAACAACACATAAGCCAAATGCTTCCTCTAGTTTAGAGGGACACATCCTATAGCAAGTCTGTAAGAGTGTAAGAACAAAATCATTTTCGGCAGTACCAGTAAGATGCAAATGCAGCACACGCATTAATCTTAAATTGCTTTTGATGAGTGGTCTAAATTGAACCACAAGGAAATTCATACACCCACAGATGGTGGTTGTCAAAATTTTCCATTTCATCTCTTCCGAATGTTGCCCTATCTGTAAACAAGACTGAAGACACAAACAGCAAGCGTCACCGAAAGCGCTCCCTTAGGCAGTGATCGGCTGGCGAAACACCTTACATTCGTTAAAGGTAAGCATACCTGAGTTGTGGTTGATGGTAAAATCTTCTGAGTTGTTAGGCTGTGTCACATATCTCTTAAGAGTTTTAGACGCTCAACTTCTCAATCCCTCCGCTGAGATCTCCTTATCATTACACTTGCATCCTTGGATGGCCACCCAGCGAGGTTGGAACGGACAACCGGTGCTGCCTCTAACATCATCTAAAACAGTCTGATAGCGCTATGATTGTTTTCAAGCTCCATGCTTCATGAATTCTAATTGGAATCCCTGGAGAGAAGACGACGCTCTTTTCGAGAGTCGGTATTGAGAAAATTTAAAGAAAGCTTATAAAGACGATTGCAGGTCGATTCTACTGCCACCAACGTACATTTCGCCTGAAGACCACAAAGACAAAAGAAATTAGGCCTCTGAAAGTAGTTTTTCCATCGATCTATCCGTGAGTGGAACATGATAGGAAAGGACTAGTAGTGGTACGTGGTACGCTCTGCCATGCCTTGTACGGTGGCTTCTAAAGTATGTACATAGATGTAGATGTAGAGTACTGCTCAGGTGTGTGGGACTCATACGGAACACGACTCAAAGGGGATATTGAACGTATACAGAGAAGTCCAACACGAATGGTCACAGATGTGTCGTGTCACAGAGATGCTGAATAACTAAACTGGCACACTCTTGAACATAGGCTAAACTATCCAGAGAAAGCCTACGTTCAAAGAACCGGCTGTAAATGAGGAATCTAGCAATTACAAACCCCTACATATCATTCCCACAAGAATCAGACTTCGATTAATTACAGCACGCACGGAGGCATTTAAACATTCTTCCTGCGCTCCAGATATGAATGGACCAGAAAGAAACCCTAATAAGTGGTGCAGTGGGACGTCCCTTCTGCCATGCAGTTCACAGTGAAATGCAGAGTACGGACGTACATGTGGACGTGGAAAAGAATATATCAGTTGTGAAGAGTGTGAAACGTTGAGAGGAGAATAAAATTTCCAAATCCGTTAACAAGGTCAGTATCTTACTCAAAGACCGATGGCCTTTGTAGTATGGTCCCTTCAACCCCCCCCCCCCCCCCCTATTATTCAAAAAAGCTTGCAGCAGGAAGAAAGTTATAATTACTGACTGCGGTGCTCGCATATGACTACTTGCCTCACACACGTTATGCCAGAGGAAAATCGACTTTTTTGTAAAACTTGCTGCACAGCTCCAATATATTAGAAGATTTTACATTATGACTGTAAGCTGCTTTTAATGAATAATGTTGTATCCATTATTCGCTAAAGGCAGCTTATGTTGGTAAAGTGAATTTCTCTAAACTGTTTTTGTGGAATATTGTTTTGTTGTCAATATCTAAGATTGGTGAGGCTGCCGTCGTATTTTTGGTTTTCTGTAAGGCAGGCCGGCCGCGGCGTGCCAAACTTCATGCATGAACCGTGTGCGGGCCACGGGTGGGCTAAGGCCGGCCTGTCACTCAGGTTTACTCGGTTTTCCTCAGAACTGCCGGAACAGCGCGACTTTTCATATGCTCAATAACATTCATGTCTGGGGAGCTTGGTGGCCAGCGAAGTGTTTAAACTCAGAAGAGTCTTCTTGGAGCGACTCTGTAGCAATTTTGCACGTGCGGTGTGTCGCATTGTCCTGCTGGAATTGCACCCAAGTCTGCCTGAATGTACTATGGACATGAATGGATTCAGGTGATCAGAGATGATGCTTACGTACGTGTCACCTGTCAGAGTATCTAGACGTATCAAGTGTCCCATATCACTCCAACTGCACATGACCCACACCGTTACAGAGCCTCCACCAGCTTGAACAGTCCTCTGCTGACATCAGGGTCAGTGGATTCATGAGGTTGCCTCCTTACTCGTACACGTACATCCGCTCGATACAATTTGAAACGAGACTCGTCCAACCAGGCATCAACAGTCCAGTGTCGGTGTTGACAGGTCCAGGCGAGGCGTAAAGCTTTGTGTAGTACAGTCATCAAGGGTACACGAGTGGGTCTTCGGTTCCGAAAGCCCATATCGATGATCTTTCGTTGAATGGTTCGCACCCTGACACTTGTTATGGCACAGCATTGAAATCTGCAGCAATTTGCGGAAGAGTTGCACTTCTGTCACGTTGAACGATTCTCTTCAGTTGTCGCTGGTCCTCATGTTGCAGGATTTTTTCCGGCCGTAGCAATGTCGGAGATTTAATGTTTTACCGGTATCCTGATATTCACGGTACTCTCGTGGAATGGTCCAACAGGATAATCCCCACTTCATCGCTACCTCAGAGATGCTGTGTCCCATCGCTCGTGCGCCGACAACAATACCACGTTCAAACTCGCTTGAATCTTGATAAGCTGCCAACGTAGCAGCAGTAACGGATCTAACAGCCTGCGCCAGACACTTGTTGTCTTGTATAGGCGTTGACAACCGCAGCACCGTATTCTGCCTATTTACATATCTCTGTGTTTGAATACGCATGCCTATACCAGTTTCTTTGGCGCTTCAGTGTATTAATGCAAAGTACGTTGGTTATGCCAAGGTGCATGTCTGGAACGGATTTTCGATTTGAAACCCGATATTTTTGAAAGAATGAAGCAAAAAGGAGTTCAGGAACGAAAATCAGAACATCAGGAATGGATTTCAGACTTCGCGTATCAAGTGGACTTGCCTGCACATTGCACACAGTAAGACTTTTCAAGGCGAGAGACAGCTTGTTTCTGATACGATGGCGATGCATTTAAAAAGAAAATAGGGTTGTAGAAGGGACACATTATGATAAAGACAGTCCAGTCCTCCAAGCTCCCAAGTACGCGGCTTGAAGAATTAATTGTGGGCTTACAATGGTATGGATAAACTCCTTGACTTCGTTACACATCTAAACTCCATACACCCCAACATCAAATTCACTACGGAGGCTGAAACGGAGGGTAAATTATCTTTCCTTGACGTCTTGGTCAAGAGAACGGCTGACGACACCCTAGGTCATGGGGTGTATCGGAAGACATCGCACACTGATCTGTGTTTGCACGCAGACAGCTGCCACCACCCTTCACAGAGGAATGGGGTACTTAAAACTCTAGTACATAGGGCGCGCACTATCTCTGACGCAGAGAGTGTACCCCAGGAATTGGAACATCTGAGAACTGTATTTCGAAAAAATGGATACTCAGGGTGGCAGATTCAACGTGCTCTCCGCCCAACCACTACAGCACAACCTGTGGAGATGGATGAAATCACGAGGGAGGAGGTAGGCACTGCGTTTATTCTACATACAGGCACACTCTCGGGGAAAATCGCCCGCATTTTGGAGAAACACCGGGTCGGAACTGTGTTTTGTCCTCCGAATAAAACTCGTGCACTGGTGGGGAGCGCCAAAGATGACCTCGGTTTGAGGAAAGCCGGCGTGTACCAGATCCCGTGTCAATGTGGCAAGTCGTATATTGGTCAGACGATGCGTATAGTCGAGGATCGATGCCGTGAACACCAGAGGCACACTCGACTGATGTATCCGAGCAAGTCGGCGGTCGCTGAACATTGTCGTAAAATCACGGTATGGAGCATGAACGCACGAGGATTCTGGTACAGACGTCGAGATACTGGGACAGCGTTGTTAGAGAGGCCATCGAAATTCGCACCAATGACGACCCCATAAACCGTGACTGTGGCTATAATCTTAGCAAGGCTTGGGAACCAGCGATTGGGTTAATCAAGAGTAAATCGAGCAAGCGTATAGTTGTGACGACCACGGCGGACAGAGCCATCACTCCGACGTCATCTCAGACGCCGTCGCAATCTGTTCCACCGCGGGACCGTGGCGCGGGGCGCGGACGGCGGAGGGAGCGCGTCGCGGGCGGAGGATATTTAAATCTGCCGCCGCCGCGACCGAACCCAGTGCACTCTGAGCAGCCATAGCGTACGGATCTCCGTGCCGGCACGTTCACAGGAGCTCAGTCCGTCAGTTCACCTGATGATGGCGACATGTATGATCGCCGAAATATTGTGCCTGTTGGACACTGTAGACCGGCAGTACACCCGTGGATATTTTAATTATTAAAAAGATTGTTTTATAAAGGTTTTGAGGACACTGTCCAATCATACATCTTGTTCCGAGATATTTTGGAAACCGTTCGCGGTTTCAGTTGAAAGCACCCTGTGCATCTGCAGACATAACAGCTTGACCTTCACCGTAATTTCAGTTTCAATGACAAACGGTTTTGCGTTAAAACTGTCCATGACGTCTACATTGCTTTCCTCAGGTAGATTTTCCCAGTATCCAAAATGAGGTTGCAAAAGTGCTAGAATATTTCTATGGATATATTTCTGTGAAAGATCTTTTTTGTTCGATTATATAACTAAGTAAGTCACGCTTACTTCGCAACTTGAGCACAAAACTTTGTGAACTTGTCTACGTCTGACCGCATGCCTACAGTTTGTACCAGATAAGCGCGCCAAAAATAATTAAATAATAGTGTATAAACTTGTGTTGTTTGTGACCTATGTTGTCGAGAAATGTAGAATATAAAACCAAGTCGCATGCAGTGCGACTACACTGCCATTTAAATGCTGCGCTTTCGCTGTTTTCCCCTCTTCCCCCTCTCAGATAACGAGGCATGGTCGTGGGGAAATGTGAAGCAAGGCTGTACACTTTGGCACTCGGACGCGGGCATGGCCTGTGAGCCAATATCTTGGCCTCCCCTTCTGTTAAGTACGATAGACACACACGTGTGTTGGCTACAAGTTGGTAGCACTGTGCCTCCTTGTCTGTTATGCTATGTAACAAACAGTAAAGCTTTGAAGTTCACCACAACGAAAAGGCGAGGGCTCTCGCGAATTCAGTCCGCAACAATACATTACTCTCACGATCGGAACAGCTCAAAAAAGTTGTTAGTTTTTAGACAATATATTAAGTTGGTTTACAAGTTCGCAGCGTTTTTCTACAAGTTTAATAAACACAACGGATACGCGTAAAAGATACTTTAGTTGTCAATAATATATTCTCATTCACTATTTACAAGTCTGCGAACGCAGGGGTAACTTCTCGATTCCGCGACGGTATAAATCACGTGGTTTTGAGGCGAAGGACTGGTCGGACCATGTTGGGGCTCATTGTCATCCAGGAAGGAAGTTCCTTGAAGTTTATTCGAAAGAGAGAGGTAAAGGTGAAACCCTGAGGGCGCAACATCAGGAGAGTAAGGTGCGTGCGGAATCATTTCCAAACCTAATTCACGTATAGTGTCTTTATCAGTCTAGCGGAATGCAGGTGGGTATTATAGTGGAGTAGTATCGCTTCACGCTTTCTTCCTGGTCGTTGTTCCTGGACAGCCTCTGCAAGACGCCTTCAGCAGTGATGGTTACACCTCGTCGGAGCAATTCGTAATACACCACACAATCGCTGTTCCACCAGACGCATAACATTATCTTTTGTGGATGTGTGCAGGTCTTTGTACGGGGAGTTGATACTTTGTCTGGACTCAACCAACTTTTCCTTATTTTAGCAAAAAGACACAATTTCTCGTCACCAGTAACGATGAAGGATAGGAGTTGTCGCTGTTGTTCAAGAGCCAAATGATGACAAGCAAGCAGATATGCCCACATGGCCATCTGCAGATTTCCGTGATTTTGGCTTAGAGCATGCGGTACGGGCGTACACCCGATTTTTGAAACTTCCCCATTGTATACAAGTTTTGCACAATGGTGGAATGATCACAGTTCATCACATTTGCCAGTTCTCGAGTACACTGATGTGGATCGTCGTGAATTAACGTCTTCAAACGATCTTTATCAAAACCTGAAATTTGGAGTACGGAGAGGTACTAATGTTAAAATGACCCTCCTTAAAACGAGAATGCCATTTTCTTGCCGTGCTGTGTCCAGTAGCGTTATCTACACACACAGCGGAAATATTTCTGGCTGCCTCCGGTGCTGTCACCCTTCTATTGAACTCAAACAGAAGAATATGTCAAAAATTGAAACGTGGCTCAATAGGCTGGCGCCTTCCACTGACACATGGTACTTAGGGAAGGCAGGAAAAGGTGTGAACGGGGCCTTACTTAGTTACCGTTGGTTGCTCAGTTTTCTTTTCTTTTAACCACGTACGCTTTATTTGGAACTAATTGCATATAAGGTTGACAACAAGGAACAATTATGAAATTTGAGTGTTAAGACAATATAAAAAAAAAATTCCTTAGACAAATTGCATTCGCGGCTGAAGGCCTTATTGACCAAATATTCAGATTATTTGTCTGCTGAAGGTCACCATCAATACTTCCGAACAATTCACGGCTGAAGGCCTGAATTACAAATGAGGAAGACAATTACACGTTGAAAATACCATAATCATTTTTAAACAACGTATTAAAAAACTGACTGTAGTACAAACTACACTGACGGGTGAAGGCATTATTAAGAAGAATTCAAATTACTGGTCGGGTGAAGGCAACAAACAATAGGAATAATTTAAACAAAATATTAATTTTAAACAATTGACGCAATCAAACCAAATAAAGAAGGGAGTGATCCACAGATAGTGCTCCAAGGATCGACCTGAGAAAAAAGTCCCTACAGCTGCGTAAGCGGTGAGACAGGCAGCCAAGAGTTATGCTCACTTAACAGGATGGGAACTCAAACTAGGGGACAGATTAAACGCCGACCAGCACACTCGCAACATCCACCTAAGATGCGATAACCTATAACACGATAGACTAACAATTAACATCGTCAAATGTTGTTGTTGTTGTGGTCTTCAGTCCTGAGACTGGTTTGATGCAGCTCTCCATGCTACTCTATCCTGTGCAAGCTTCTTCATCTCCCAGTACCTTCTGCAGCCTACATCCTTCTGAATCTGCTTAGTGTATTCATCTCTTGGTCTCTCTCTACGATTTTTACCCTCCACGCTGCCCTCCAGTACTAAATTGGTGATCCCTTGATGCCTCAGAACATGTCCTACCAACCGATCCCTTCTTCTAGTCAAGTTGTGCCACAAACTCCTCCTCTCCTCAATTCTATTCAATACCTCCTCATTAGTTATGTGATCTACCCATCTAATCTTCAGCATTCTTCTGTAGCACCACATTTAGAAAGCTTCTATTTTCTTGTCCAAACTATTTATCGTCCATGTTTCACTTCCATACATGGCTACACTCCATACAAATACTTTCAGAAAAGACTACCTGACAGTTAAATCTATACCCGAAGTTAACAAATTTCTCTTCTCCAGAAACGCTTTCATTGCCATTGCCAGTCTACATTTTATATCCTCTCTACATCGACCATCATCAGTTATTTTTCTCCCCAAATAGCAAAACTCCTTTACTACTTTAAATGTCTCATTTCCTAATCTAATTCCCTCAGCATCATCCGACTTATTTCGACTACATTCCATTATCCTCGTTTTGCTTTTGTTGATGTTCATCTTATACCCTCCTTTCAAGACACTGTCCATTCCATTCAACTGCTCTTCCAAGTCCTTTGCTGTCTCTGACAGAATTACAATGTCTTCGGCGAACCTCAAAGTTTTTATTTCTTCTCCATGGAATTTAATACCTACTCCGAACTTTTCTTTTGTTTCCTTTACTGCTTGCTCAATATAAAAATTGAATAGCATCGGGGAGAGGTTACAACCTGTCTCATTCCCTTCCCAACTACTGCTTCCCTTTCATGTCCCTCAACTCTTATAACTGCCATCTGGTTTCTGTACAAATTGTAAGTAGCCTTTCGCTCCCTTCAGAATTTGAAAGAGAGTATCCAAGTCAACATTGTCAAAAGCTTTCTCTAAGTCTATAAATGATAGAAACGTAGGTTTGTCTTTCCTTAATCTTTCTTCTAAGATAAGTCGTAGGGTCAGTATTGCCTCACGTGTTCCAACATTTCTATGGAATCCAAACTGATCTTCCCCGAGGTCGGCTTCTACCAGTTTTTCCATTCGTCTGTAAAGAATTCGCTTTAGTATTTTGAAGCTGTGGCTTATTAAACTGATAGTTCGGTAATTTTCACATTTGGCAACACCTGCTTTCTTTGGGATTGGAATTATTATATTCTTCTTGAAGTCTGAGGGTATTTCGCCTGTCTCATACATCTTGCTCACCAGATGGTAGAGTTTCGTCAGGACTGGCTCTCCCAAGGCTGACAGTAGTTCTAATGGAATGTTGTCTACTCCCGGGGCCTTGTTTCGACTGAGATCTTTCAGTGCTCTGTCAAACTCTTCACACAGTATCATATCTCCCATTTCATCTTCATCTACATCCCCTTCCATTTCCATAATATTGTCCTCAAGAACATCGCCCCTGTAGAGACCGTCTATATACTCCTTGCACCTCTGCTCTCCCTTCTTTGCTTAGAACTGGGTTTCGATCTGAGCTCGCATTTAATTACACAAGTTGGCTCCACCAAATCCTAGTACGCAGACAGGGTTAAGACCAAACTGCCTATTCAAAATCTGACTAGATGCACATGAAGCCGCAAAAGACAATTCCACAAACAGCTCAAACAATGCTAAAACAGTCACTATACAGCAACAAGACGAATTGCACGTAGACATGAACGCTAAGATCAGAAACGGTCGAAAGACCAGATACACGTCGTCCACTGCCATCAAGTCAGGGAAGGGAACAGTCGGAGTACACTCCTGGAAATGGAAAGAAGAACACATTGACACCGGTGTGTCAGACCCACCATACTTGCTCCGGACACTGCGAGAGGGCTGTACAAGCAATGATCACACGCACGGCACAGCGGACACACCAGGAACCGCGGTGTTGGCACTTTGAGCGAGGGCGTATAGTGGGCATGCGGGAGGCCGGGTGGACGTACCGCCGAATTGCTCAACACGTGGGGCGTGAGGTCTCCACAGTACATCGATGTTGTCGCCAGTGGTCGGCGGAAGGTGCACGTGCCCGTCGACCTGGGACCGGACCACAGCGACGCACGGATGCACGCCAAGACCGTAGGATCCTACGCAGTGCCGTAGGGGACCGCACCGCCACTTCCCAGCAAATTAGGGACACTGTTGCTCCTGGGGTATCGGCGAGGACCATTCGCAACCGTCTCCATGAAGCTGGGCTACGGTCCCGCACACCGTTAGGCCGTCTTCCGCTCACGCCCCAACATCGTGCAGCCTGCCTCCAGTGGTGTCGCGACAGGCGTGAATGGAGGGACGAATGGAGACGTGTCGTCTTCAGCGATGAGAGTCGCTTCTGCCTTGGTGCCAATGATGGTCGTATGCGTGTTTGGCGCCGTGCAGGTGAGCGCCACAATCAGGACTGCATACGACCGAGGCACACAGGGCCAACACCCGGCATCATGGTGTGGGGAGCGATCTCCTACACTGGCCGTACACCACTGGTGATCGTCGAGGGGACACTGAATAGTGCACGGTACATCCAAACCGTCATCGAACCCATCGTTCTACCATTCCTAGACCGGCAAGGGAACTTAGTGTTCCAACAGGACAATGCACGTCCGCATGTATCCCGTGCCACCCAACGTGCTCTAGAAGGTGTAAGTCAACTACCCTGGCCAGCAAGATCTCCGGATCTGTCCCCCATTGAGCATGTTTGGGACTGGATGAAGCGTCGTCTCACGCGGTCTGCACGTCCAGCACGAACGCTGGTCCAACTGAGGCGCCAGGTGGAAATGGCATGGCAAGCCGTTCCACAGGACTACATCCAGCATCTCTACGATCGTCTCCATGGGAGAATAGCAGCCTGCATTGCTGCGAAAGGTGGATATACACTGTACTAGTGCCGACATTGTGCATGCTCTGTTGCCTGTGTCTATGTGCCTGTGGTTCTGTCAGTGTAATCATGTGATGTATCTGACCCCAGGAATGTGTCAATAAGGTTTCCCCTTCCTGGGACAATGAATTCACGGTGTTCTTATTTCAATTTCCAGGAGTGTATAAAACCGCCAACTGACAACTTGATGGCATGAGGTCACTTTGACGGACGGACACACACAAGCGAAAGGTGCACTACTCGAATATAACGATCCATTAAACTTAAACTCGCTGAATCCGGATCTTGACGTGGTCGTGCACTCTTACGATCACATCCTTCCGTCGTCGGGCAGTGCATTTGTGTCGCCAACGGTCGGACGAGTCCTGGCGCTGTCGGACCTCACTGCTGCTCCGTCCCCAACTGAACCCCGACACACGACGACCCGGAAATACTAGAGGTCGCTCCAAAGATGGTACCACAGTACTCGCTATCGATAAACGCCGCTGCTGCCACTCACGGACAGACAAAGCGTGGAAACGTGGTGGCGCCAGTGAACGGACTACGAAAACGAGAGATCACAATCCGAATATATGACGCCAACCTGTCAACGGCAGAAGCACGAGCCGAAGCACAGCTCAAAGATTTTCCGATTTCTCGACCTGTCACTCCATTTTCCAGCGTGGGCAGCTCCACTCACTATCTCCAGATGACGAAATGACAATATGTAAATTCAAATAGCTACAGTGAACTACAAACAAAAATGACAATTGATAAATAAACCCATAACAACCAAGAAACCAACATGCAAAACATAACCGCTACTTGCTTGTACTCCAACCTAATAAAATGTAAGTGTATTCTGTATTACACTGACCTGTATTGTGAACAGGTGCGTTTTTGATGAGGCTAGAAGCTCAGAATCCTTCGAGCATTGAAGTGCAGTATGAGGCAGATTCATGTTTTTCTTGCTCCTGGTAAGTCTTAGTGGAATGATTTTTCAGTCCAAGCAACATAAGACAAATAAATACATAAACGTTTATAAAAGTATGTAGCAACTGTGTGGAAGGGACATTATTTAAACAAATATTGAAAATTTGTTTGAAAAATTCAGTATTTTCATAATAATGCATTTACGTTTTACTGAAAGCGGCTAAGTTTACTCTTCAAAATTGTAAAACATTATAAAACTGATTTATTAACAGTACAGTAATAAACCTGATGTAATTAAATTTTCCTTGAGGCACGTGAGTCTCAACTTTATCTACAATAATGACATAAGCTGAAGAAATGAATTAAAATTCATTCCACTACTGAGAGTTGAAAAAATGGTTCAAATGGCTCTGAGCACTATGGGACTTAACATCTTAGGTCATCAGTCCTCTAGAACTTAGAACTACTTAAACTTAACTAACCTAAAGACATCACACACATCCATGCCCGAGGCAGGATTCGAACCTGCGACCGTAGCAGTCCCGCGGTTCCGGACTGCAGCGCCTAGAACAGCACGGCCACCACGGCCGGCCTGAGAGTTGAACCTGGGTTTACTACTTACTAGGAAGATGTGCTGGCCCTTACGATTCAAGAAGGGAAAATAGGCTGAAGGCGTGAACAGAAGTTTGTGTAAGGCGGGGCGCTGGACTAGGATAGCCTGTGAATCAGTGTTAACTATCCTGCCGCGGTCATGTAATGACAAGCACATTTTCCTAATATGTGGGAAACATGGGTTCAATCGCCGGCTGTGGCAGAATTTTAATTCATTTCCTGAGCTTCTATCGTTATCAGAGATAAAGTTGAGACTCGTATGTCACAAGGAAAAATTAATTAAATCAGATCTATAGATCACCTACGCCTGAGGTACAGGCAGGATTTTCTCATTACGCACAAAGCTGGAGGTCTATTCCAATACCAGGCAACCTCGAAGAACTGACGATTTAAGAAGGGGAAAATAGGCTGAAGGCTTGAATTGATGTTTATATTAGGGAAGATACTGGACTAGGGTAGTTGGTGCAGCTGTGTTACCTACACTGCTACGATGGTGGAATGGCTAGTACATGTGTCTAGCCAGCAAGAGACCTGGGTTCAACACCCAGCTGTGGGACAAATTTTAATTCGTTTCTTGTGTGAGCCATTCTACTTCGACTAACAGGGGCATTCAACACAACATCAAATGACGCACTATGTGTCGTCATGGGAATTTTCCCCATAGATATCACCATCAGGTACCGCGCAGCAATGTACTGGCTTAGGATGGGGAGAATAGACCAGGTTCGGCAGATCACTGGTGTACCGATTGAGACAACACGCCAACTCAGAGCGTGGCGGGTGGATACCTGGCAGAGCGAGTGGGCCAACAGCAATAAGGGCCGCCGTGTCTACAACTTCTTCCCTGACATCCGGGAAAGACTAAAACTAAAACATATTGATCCCAGCCGCGGTATGGTACATTTCATCACAGGACATGGCCCTTATCCCACGCACCTGTACCGCGTGAGTCTGCAGCAGACTAATAGATGCACATGCGGGGAAGAAGGTTCCCCTGAACATACTGTCTTCTTCTGCGGACAACGCACGAACATAAGACACACAGTACACATAAATCGCCTGAACACACAGAACGAACTACACGCCATAATACGCGACCCGGAAAGGTGGACTGAACTCAACAAACTAACGGACGAAATCTCGAAGATCCAACAAATAGAATACTTGCGCAACAGACCCTACCGAAGGCAAGTCGGTCCAAACAGACGTCACGATGCCCAGGGGGATACAGATATGATTAGCACCACGAGTGATGAAGAAGAAACAGATACAGACCAGGGCACCAACACAGATATTGAAGCGTCCAGCGCGGATGATCCATAGTGCCAACCAAGTCAACGTCAAAGAACAGTGTGGAACAACCGACAAGAGGTGCACAAGTCACACACAATCCTAAAAACAGATTGCACCGTATATATAAATAGTTTACAGCATCTCCATGTCCAATAAGAACTTAAAGCTAGGTACCTCTTCAAGGGACCTACACCTTCCGTTAAGAGGCAGCGCACAGTCTGTATGGAAGGATCTTAATTGTGGTCCCTCTCTTTTGAACCCAACCCGACGGATACCTATGGTAGATCGGGGAAAACAACCGCTCAGGCTGTGTTGCTGGCGGGGCCGGAAGGTGCTAACTGCCACACCACGTATCATTGTAAGTCTCATTGGCTCAGTGTGAACTGTTTGTACAACCAACCTACACAGCCTATACCTCAACCTCCACTATACTAAGAACCTCTCATCTGAAGCTTAAAGTTGGGCACCTCTTCAAGGGACCTACGCCCCCCTGGTAAGAGGCGGCGCACGTCCTGGATGGAAGGATCTTAATTGTGGTTCCTCTCTTTTGAGCCCAACCCGACGGATACCTATGGTAGATCGGGGAAAACCACCGTTCAGGTCGTGTTGTCGGCGGGGCCGGGAGGTGCTTGCGCCTGATGTACTCTACTAGGAGCCTTGCAGGCTCAACACAAACCGTTAGCGTCATTACCTTATTACTTTTACCACGAGTACCCTTTCATTAGCAACTTTGAGCCAAGCACAAAATCAGTTACCTCTCTATTGTATATCGTAAATAGTTTAGCAGGCTGGACATGGAGGTCTCAGTCTTAGTTTCTAGCTTTAACGTACCCTAATCTCTTCTGTGTAAGGTAGTTTTTAGGATGGTAGATGTTAAAGGCATGGTGAGCAACGGCCAGCGTCTTGAGGGTCATTCCAAGACCCGGGCCGCCGCCCACAACCAGGTGACGGGCCATATTATACCTATAACTTCTCTATTCAGTTCTCTTCCTTCCTTCTTTCTAAATATTTAATTTCGTTTTGTTTATTAATATCTTACTTGATTTTGTATTAGTTATAAGTTTTTCTAATGCTGCACAAAAAAAGAAAAAGATAACAAAAGGATCTAAACAGAGCCCGCCTCCACGTGGCGGGACACGGGCAACGGTGTGAGTGGGGACGGGAGCCGGTGTGGTGTTACTTTAAGTCACTGCGGACCCCGGACCCAGTCACAGCGGCTAAGTGGCAATATACGACCCACCATAAGAAATTAGGCGGTGGGTCATAAGTTTAGTGAAAAAAATACGAGCTTACGGAATATCGGACCAGGTTTGTGATTGGATTCAGGATTTCCTAGAAGAAAGAACACAACATGTCATTCTTAACGGTTCAAAATCTGCAGATGTAGAGGTAATTTCGGGAGTACCGCAGGGAAGCGTGATAGGACCTTTATTGTTTACAATATACATAAATGACTTAGTTGACAACATCGGTAGCTCCGTGAGGCTATCTGCAGATGACACGGTTGTCTACAAGAAAGTAGCAACATCAGAAGACTCGTACGTACTCCAGGAGGACCTGCAGAGGATTAATGCATGGTGCGACAGCTGGCAGCTTTCCCTAAACGTAGATAAATGTAATATAATGCGCATACATAGGGGCAGAAATCCATTCCAGTACGATTATGCCATAGGTGGTAAATCATTGGAAGCGGTAACGACCGTAAAATACTTAGGAGTTACTATCCGGAGCGATCTGAAGTGGAATGATCACATAAAACAAATAGTGGGAAAAGCAGGCGCCAGGTTGAGATTCATAGGAAGAATTCTAAGAAAATGTGACTCATCGACGAAAGAAGTAGCTTACAAAACGCTTGTTCGTCCGATTCTTGAGTATTGCTCATCAGTATGGGACCCTTACCAGGTTGGATTAATAGAAGAGATAGACATGATCCAGCGAAAAGCAGCGCGATTCGTCATGGGGACATTTAGTCAGCGCGAGAGCGTTACGGAGATGCTGAACAAGCTCCAGTGGCGGACACTTCAAGAAAGGCGTTACGCAATACGGAGAGGTTTATTATCGAAATTACGAGAGAGCACATTCCGGGAAGAGATGGGCAACATATTACTACCGCCCACATATATCTCGCGTAATGATCACAACGAAAAGATCCGAGAAATTAGAGCAAATACGGAGACTTACAAGCAGTCGTTCTTCCCACACACAATTCGTGAATGGAACAGGGAAGGGGGGATCAGATAGTGGTACAATAAGTACCCTCCGCCACACACCGTAAGGTGGCTCGCGGAGTATAGATGTAGATGTAGATATAAGCAGAAAGTGAAAAAAAAAAAAGTCGTTCGTTAGACTGCCACTAGTCTGACAAGGGGAGGCCACGACGTTTGGAACGCAGATTTACTGCAAACTTCGTACACTCCACGAGGACAACAAAATGTGTAAGCAGTAGCGCGTACTTCTCAAGCGTTACTGACAAAATCACAAGATAATTTCGGTCGTCAAATATATACCTGCGCGTGGCCATTTCTACCATGAAGCAGCGGCAGCCGAGTGGTCAGCCCTCTGTAATAAAAAAACTGAGTTAATCGATCGACAACGAACTTAAACGGATGTCTTACGACGTCCGCCCCGAGCAGATACAACGAACGAACAAAATGATTAAAAAAATAAAATAAAAAGAAGTGGTTAGCGTTCAAGCACCGTAATCGCTGTATCGCTGGATCGAGTCCCGATCGTCAGTTTCTATTTTTTATTTTCAACACAGTCATTTTCTTTACTATTTATATTACAATTGATATAATGGGAAAAATAGGTGTAATCGGATGAACTTTTATTAAATTTACAATGTAATTTGGCAGTCTACAAATTTTTAAAATGGTTCAAACGGCTCTGAGCACTACGGGACTTAGCTTCTGAGGTCATCAGTCCCCTAGAACTTAGAGCTACTTAAACCTAACTAACCTAAGGACATCACACACATCCATGCCCGGGGCAGGATTCGAACCTGCGACCGTAGCGGTCACGCGATTCCAGACTGTAGCGCCCAGAACCGCTCGGCCACACCGACCGGTTACAAATTTTTATTATCACTAATAATATAATATTCATAACTTTATATTATCCATGTTTTGACGAAAAATACCATCCTGCAACATGTACTCGTAATATCGAAACCGACGATTAATTGTGCATCTTGCGAAAGCCGTGTGTGCCGGTCAAAACTTGCAGGTAACTGGTAGTTTCCGGCTCCTTCCAGGTGTAAGAGATTTCTCAAATCACGGACAAGCATACATTTTCAGTATCACTTTATGCGTTTGGTCGTTTACTAGTCGATAGTTATTAATATTATATTATTTGCAATAATAAAAATTTGTAGTCAGCCAAATAACATTGTAAATTCAATAAAAGTTCATCCGATTAGACGTATTTTTCCCATTATATCAATCGTAATATAAATACTAAAGAAAATGAATGTGTTGAGCCGGCCGGTGTGGCCGAACGATTCTAGGCGCATCAGTCTGGAATCGCGCAAACGCTACGGTCGCAGTTTCGAATCCTGCCTCGGGCATGTATGTGTGTGATGTCCTTAGGTTAGTTAGGTTTAAGTAGCTCTAAGTTCTAGGGGACTGATGACTTCAAATGTTCAGTCCCATAGTGCTCAGAGCCATTTGAACCATTTTGCTGTGTTGAAAATAAAAAAAAGAAACTAACGAACGGGACTCGATCCAGCTATTACGGGGCTTGAATGTTTATCACTCGGCTGCCGCTGCTTCGTGGTAGAAATGGCCACGCGCAGGTATATATTTGACGAGCGAAATAATCTTGTGATTTTCTCAGTAACGCTTGAGAAGTGCGCGCTACTGCTTACACATTTTGTTGTCCTCGTGGAGTGTACGAAGTTTGCAGTAAATCCGCGTTCCAAACGTCGTGGCCTCCCCTTGTGAGTTACCATCTTGTGAAGTGAATGCAACTCTTGGCTGCCTATCTCATCGCTCGCGAAAGTGTTTTTTTCCGGACCTACTCAGAGGTTGATTCCTGGTGCAACGTCTGTGACTGGCCCTTGTGTTTTATTATTATATGTTTCTAAAATTTTTATGTAATTGCCTTTCTTGGCGTTACAGCAGGTTTACATGGTTGTGCCACCAAGTTTATCATCATTTTGTCTCACCCGTTTGGTCTTTTTAAATTAACCTTTGCTATTGCATTGCTGTTTTAGAGTAAGTCTGTTAAATATTTTTCATATAATTGCCATTCTTGGCGTTAAAGGCCTTCAGCCGTGACTGTGGTTACTTGCTTTAAAATTCTAATTGGGATCACATTGGCATGTTTTTGAAACATTATTTGCTGTGTTTGTATTTTATGCTCACTTGGTAAATTGTAACGCACTGAAAGCACTATTCATTACACAGTTGTTTATTCCTTCATTAATAACGTGTGATATCTTATTTTTTGCTGGGTCTGGGAGTACCGGTTTAAAATAAATGTCTCTAATTGCAAAATGGAACAAATAGTAACTGATTACGGCCCCGTCCACAATCGTAACCGACTCCTGCGTTTCTTGACTTCCACGTTACATTCAGCTTCTATTGTTATTGTACCGCCTACGTTGAGACAGTCGTCTACATCCTACGTTTGCAGGAGACTTGTTTATTGCGATTGCCAATGACTGTGGAACTCACAGCCATAGTAGAACTACATATCTTCTTGCGAGTGACAACAGCTGCATACGCTACGTGTAACAATTCACTGCTTGCTTTTAAAATTCTGAAGAGCTTTAGCGTCAGTGAAACTGAAAACAACATTGCATACAGGGTTATTGAAGTACTATTATTGATTCGAAAACGAGACGGATCTGCAAAATATGCTTTGGCGAACGTATACCGTGGGATTTCTAGTAATGAAGTTGATGACCATCCAGCCAAAGAATCTTTCAGTTCACTTACCGCTGTTCTGTCTCTACAAACTTTTCTACTTAACTATCTGGATAAAAATTTAATCACACACGTTTTCGATAAACATCCGTTCAAGCTGCATGCCAGGGAGACAGCATTCTGGCCTCGTAGAGAAGGGAAGGACATAATATTCCGTCGTTGAATACTCCAAATAACATAACCTCACAGCCTTCTTCTTTCATTAACTTACAAAGCTTCTTCAGTATGAAGGACTGACATTTTGTGATAAATGGTGATATCTGTGGAATCAAAACTTGCTGTAAATATTTTTTCTTTGTGAAAATCAGTAGTTTACACCGTCGAATACGTCGTTGTTAGAAGAGAGTACAATAGCTTATAGGAATAGCTCCTTCACTTTCTTGGGTAACATTTACTACAATTATCTGTATTTGTAGTTCACCGTACCGTGTCACTCAGCATGCATTAATATTTTAAGACGTTGGCACAGATGAATCTCCGTCCGTCACATAAGCGGTAATATTCGCCAACGGTAGCCACATTAGTCACATTGCGTAACATGCTTAATCACTACTAAATGGCATGTATGAGACGAGGGAGTGGGAAAACTGGCGCGATTCAATGTGCTTCTAGGCGACCTTATTGCTTCTTTCATCTCTGTGAATGATTTGTGAAAAATAGCATATTTCACCGAGTTCTACGACAAACAGGAGGTGACATTAAAACTGGTTGAAAAAAATTTGTTGGCAAGTGGGAGGAAGGAACTGGATACCCCTCCATTGTCACCGCGACTGTGGTGTACGAACCACCATTTGGATTAAGAACAGCTTCGGTTACTAATTGACCTACAAACGTATTGAAAGTAGATATTGTCCAAAAATTCTCGTACATGGGTTCGCAGACATTGTTCTTTTCTCTATTTCCAGTCTGTTATGTCAGCAGGTGAACTAAATATTCGTATAAACTGTTGTGAAGATGGAGTTTAGTAAAGTTAAATGCTGTGGTTTGTAAGTTTAGGCTACTTCAGTGTCCAGATTATGACAGTAGTAGTAGAAGTAGTAGTAGCAGCAGCAGCTTTATTCATCCGTAGATCTCTTTTTACAAGGATATAGGACATGTCAAAGTATTTACAAATTTAGATCAATTTAAAATAAACTAATTCGTATACATATATATATATTTACAGGCTTCTAGTTAGAACTAATCATTAGATTTACTCCTGGTACACAATACTTTTTTTTCAAATAACTTATTAAAATAATGTAATACCACACCGTTTACTCATATCTCACTATCAGTCACTGCACACACTACACACACATTGTTTCATAACACTTCACTCACTACACACACACACACACACACACACACACACACACACACACACACACACACACACTGGTGATCTCTGGGCCATTTTCTGTACCGAAACTTCCCATTTGCTATCCCGAAAAACTGAATCAGCATCCCTCCATAATGAGTGAGATGTTGAGCTCAGAAAGAGGAAGAGGTGTTAGTATTGTGCTATGAATAGCTTGGGGATAAGTATTTCTAGAAAGAAAAAAGAAGGAAAAACATAAAGTGAAGGTGTTATGTGGAATGTTGGATGTTTTATAATAATAATTATTGTATATTTGTACATTTTTTTATCAAACCCCTCTCTGTCTTATCCAAGTACTCCTTCATTGTATAAAATGTATTGCACAACAGGTACTTTTTAGCTGTCTTTTTAAATAAGTGTATTTTTGCAATTTCTTTAATCTCTTTTGGTAGTTTATTGTAAAATTGTATTCCTTGGAAGAAAAAGGTGTTTTGAGTTTTATGTTTATTTTTTCTTGGTAAATGTAAGTTGAGTCTATCTCTTGTTGCATGGTCATGGACAGAACTGTTTGTGCAGTAATTACCAATGTTATTTTTGATGTGTATAACTGACTGGTAAATGTATTCACATGGAGCAGTTAAAAGCCCGTGTTCTGAACAGATCTTTACAAGGAACACGACTAGTATTGTTGGTTGTTATTCTTATGGCTCTTTTCTGGAGTTTGAAAATTGTGTTCACGTTTTGTGCGTTTTTGCCCCCAAAAAGAATGCCATAGCTAAGAATTGCGTGTATATGTGAATAATATGTAACTAAAAGACACTGCATGTTACACACTGATGATAGGATTCTAAGGGCATAACATGATGATGACATTCTCTTTGCAAGTACCTTTGTGTGTTCACACCACTTCAACTAAGAATCAATATTCATTCCTAGAATTTTGCATTTGTTACACAGTCTATAAAGGTGCAATCTACATTTAATTTAACATTGACATTTTTGCTCTTCAAACTGAAAGTCATGGCATAAGTTTTCTGGTTGCAACGGGCGGACGCCTTATCACGCAGTTTAATGTATAGTCTTCTCTCTCTCGCTCACTCACTGAACATCCAGTGAAGGAAATCCGACCAGTCTTTTAGGGATGACGTTCCTCATATTACCGATTACTACCCCGTCAGCCATAATCACTGCTTGCATGCTAGTCTCCCAGGAGACTAATCAATTATTAGATTTCTAGGCCATCTCGACTCCCCCCTTCATCATTGTGAGGACTAAAATAACCAGAGTTAAGGTGACCTCCACAAAACTTTCTGTCGGCGGTGGAAAAATTAATTGCGCTCGGGGAGCAGCAGTTCGAAGAAAACAAAAAAAAGTGCCAATAAAAGAAAAAGCGAGCAGAGGAAAAGAAAAGAGACGGTAACTCTAACAAGAAAGAAAGAGAGCGAGAGAGGTTAGGAAAGGGGGATGATGTAAGTGTGAGAGAGAAGAGAGAAGATGGGAATTCTAACACGAAAGAAGGAGAGAGAAAGGGGAGGGAGAAGGAGAAAAATTAGAAATGCAAATAAGTCAAAATGCAAAATATAACTTGAGAACCCTGAGTGCTGTTAGAAAACCACTCTCGTCCTTATCCTGTTACTGCAGAAAGACTTTCGAAATCGCTCTTCGCTGGTGTAGCTCGATTCATAGGAAAATACACTCACGGGTTTCTGACAAGGGCTTTAGAAAGTTTTTCTGAATCTGTCCGAATTTTCGCAACTTTGATTTTCTTTTTCTGTTGGCTCCTCTCTGTTTGTTTCGCTCTCTCTCCATTTCTCTTTTTCTCTCCCCGCTGTCTAGTTACATAAAGCCAGTATAATATTTGCAAGGAATGGTGTAATGAGATAAGGCACTTTTTTATATTTTTGCTTAACCAACAAAATTATGGAACCGTATTACCTGTTTCGATTCTCACACAAAGCATCTTCAGTTCGTTTTTGACGTCGTGTGTACTCGTATATGAGCATGCAATAATTCGCTGGTATAACGACGTAGGAATAATATGTTACGTAAACTGGTAATGCATTGTAATAGCTATGTGGTCTTGACAGTCAAATAACCTTTCTAAAATACAGAGGGCTACTGTAAATGATTCATTCCTTTCCAAAGTTCTATACTTTCTGAAGTAGTGCCTGTACAAATATGAATGATGCACAAATGGAAAAGTAAATGCACGAAGCTTGGCGTTACGAGTGCTGTACCTTGACAAAATGGCGGCGAATGAAGAAAAGAATGTCTGTGTGTTGAAATAGGCGAGCTGTTTATCTGTTATAACAGTGCAGCGTGCATTCAGATGAAATAATGGAAAAGAACTGTCATGTAAACAGAGCATTGTGTGTTGGTATCGGCAATTTAGGGACGCTGGTTGTCTGAGGAAACAGAAAAGTACCCCTCGATCAGTTGTGCCAGATGCAACACTGCAGAGGTAGAAAAAAATACGTAAAAAAAAGCGGTCCGCGCAAGCCACATTTGCCAGCCGACGTGGCCGAGAGGTTCTGGGGGCTTCAGTCCCGAACCGCGCTGCTGCTGCGGTTGCAGGTTCGAATCCTGCCTCGGGCATGGATGTGTGTGATGTTCTTAGGTTAGTTAGGTTTAAGTAGTTCTAAGTTCTAGGGGACTGATGACCTCAGATGTTAAGTCCCATAGTGGTTAGAGCCGTTTTGAACCACGAACTTTAAATACCTCAACAAACCGTTCCATCTGCTGCTCGTGCTACAATCAAAACCGGAAGACTTTGGCCGGTGCCTTCAGTTTTGCATCTCAATGCAGTAAGCACATGACGATGAACATTTTGACTCTAAGCTGATATACAACGACGAACCAACCTCCCCTTTATCTGCATAGGTTAATCGCGACAATGCCAGAATGTGTGGCACTCAAAACCGGTATGAAATTGTGGCGCATGAACGAGACTCACCGAAGGTTGATGTTTTGCGTGCGGAGTCACAACGAAGCTGTATGGGACTTTTTCTGCTATGAGAAGACTGTGACGGGTACCGCTTACCATGATATGTTGCAGATGTGGTTGTTTCCACAACTGAATGCTGATTCCGTCCCCCTCATTGGAGCATCGATGTTCGCCGCTACCTGAACGACGAACTTCTGCATCGCCCAATTGGATGTAATGGTGCAGATAACGTGGCTCCGTCCCTTCGGCCGTCGAGGCCGCTTGACCTAATGTCTTTTGACTTTTTCCTTTTGGGGTACATTCAGGACCACGACTGCATACCCCCACTGCCAAGAACATCGGACCAGCTCAGAGAAAGCATCAAGGCTGCTATGATGGCCGTTGACTGGGTGCTGCTACATCGAACGAACTTGACTAGCGCTTGGACATGTGTCGTGTCACAAGAGGGGCATTCATAGAACATTCTTACAGTGTAAAATGCAAATTTGGTGAGTTTACTGTCCTATTCGTGCATCAGTCATATATGTCCACGTAATTCATTTGGGAAATACACATTATGGCTACCATTCTACTAACGACATAAATCCGTCCATGCGATAGAAGCGTCACCTGGCGAGGAATGGCTGGTAGTCAGACAGACGCACGGTGCATCTAGTATCAGTGAGCGTGCTGTTCGTGCGTAGGATGGGGAATGTCTGGGTTTGACCGATGGTAGACTGTGATGGCCCAGAGGCTCGGGAAGAGCATTTCGAGAACTGAAAGACGTGTCGGATGTTCGAGGAGTGCTGTGGTGAGTGTCTTCAACACGTGGCGAAACCAAAGTGAAACCACGTGTATAGGTCGCGGGGTTGGGCGGCCACACCTCATTACAGATATCTGATGTCGTAGGCTGGACAGGCAGAGCGAACTGTGGCGGAATTAACATCAGACTTTAATGCTGGGCAGAGTACAAGTGTATCTGAACGCACAGTGTACCAATCACTCCTAACGACGGGCTTCCGCAGCAGACGACCCGTACATGTGCTAATGTTAACGCGACGACATCGGCAGCCACGACTGAAACGGATACGTGACCATCGACACTGGACGTTGGCGCAGTGACAGAGCGTTACATGGTCTGATGAAACTCGCTACCTTATTCATCAAACCGATGGGAGGGTACTAATTCGTCGTCTTCCAGGGGAACAACTCCTTGACACCTGTACTGCGGGACGGATACAAGCTGGTGGCTGTTCCGTTAGGCTCTGGGGAACATTCACGTGGGCATCTACGGGTCCAGTGGAAGCTCGTATAAGGCACCATGATGACCAAGGAGTATCGTACACTGGTTGAAGACCGCGTACACCCCTTCATGGCGATCATGTTTCCCGAAGGCAACGGCATTTTTCGTCAAGATAATGCGCCATGCCACAAGACCAGGAGTGTGATGGAGTGATTCGAGGAAGACAGTGTCGAGTTCCAACTGATGCGCTGTCCCCCCAGCTCGTCAGATCTGAACGAGATCGAACTCATCTGGGATGTGACTGGATGTGGTGTCAGAGTTCATCGTCCCGCTCCCCGAAACTTACGGGAATTAGGTGACTTGTGGGTAAGATGTGATGCCAACTCATCCCAGCGACCTACCAAGGTCTCATTACGTCCATACCACAACGCGTCGCCGCTGTTATCCGTGCGAAAGGTGGACATAGCGGCTATTAGGTAGGTGGTCATAATGTTCTGGCTGATAGGTGTACGTCGGAAGCAGTGGTCAAGGATAAAAGGTCGTCCGCAGCTCGTGGTCGTGCGGTAGCGTTCTCGCTTCCCACGCCCGGGTTCCCGGGTTCGATTCCCGGCGGGGTCAGGGATTTTCTCTGCCTCGTGATGACTGGGTGTTGTGTGCTGTCCTTAGGTTAGTTAGGTTTAAGTAGTTCTAAGTTCTAGGGGACTGATGACCACAGATGTTAAGTCCCATAGTGCTCAGAGCCATTTGATCCATTTTTGATAAAAGGTCTCGACGAACCGACATATAAATTTAAACCAATGGATCATTTAAAGTAGCTCTATATATAGTGTTCCGTCGAAACAACCACTTTGTCTGTTTTGTCTACAGGTCTCTGGCAGTTCAGTCTAGTGAGACCTCTATCCTCCTGCGATTGCTTGAAACGACAGTGTGTAGTACGAGGCCACCCTAGATAAGAACTGTCTACAAAACTGTCTTTGCAAAGAAATTAATGGCGATTTCTCACATGGAAGACGGAGACTTCGATTTGTTTTTCTAAATAAACTGGCGTCACGAAAGAGAGAAGAAGCACCTTCTGACTCCTTTGCCATGAGGCGGCACGCTTAATCAACCCAGCTGTGCCCGACAAGCTGAGTTCCTCCGTCTAGGAGACACCGAACATGAACAAGTTTCGTAATATTCCGTTTTTCTCTAAGAATTTACTGCAGTCGATGAAACTATCATTCAACTTAATTTCTGCTTCCTATCTAGGTTACCAAATTGCTTAAAAACAGCCACGGATTCGTGAATGCACATCACGGAGATGGTCATCTTCAAATGTGGATTATATTTGTAGCAGGTAATATGAAATCAAATTAAAGCTGTCGTAATGTAACCCAATGAATATAAGGAAATTGTCATTGAAAACATTCAGTAAACATTAGTGGTTGTGTTAATATTGGAAATATTATTGTTAATTAATGTAATGTACTAATTTACGTAGGTTACTTATTAATAATGACGTTGTTAGGGGAAAGTGTGATAAAGGGGACAGGCCGGGAAAAGTGACCATTGCATATCTTCTGGCCTGAGCAGCGCTTCTGCGTGCCGAGATGTTGTCACATGAGTTCTAGTATACTGGGTGAATCACCTAAAACTCGCGCCTCAAGTATTGCAGAAATGTAAAGTGCTGTTCAAGTGCGGTTTTCACAGAATCAGTTGGTGGCCAGGGGTCGTATTGTTAGCCAATCAACAGATTTTAATAATACATAGGAAGTGTAATTTTGTGCAAACATAGACTTTTTTAAATGTAACAATACCTGTTAACATTAATAAACTAAAAGTAAGATAAATTAGAATGTCAGTGGTATCTGTTACAGAATTCTAGCGTGAGTCGTTTACGATATATCATATTTTGAAAACTTCCCCCACCGACACTTGTACAACACCTGTGTTAGCACACATTAAAGAAGAACACACATGCGAACATTAGTTATTTAGATTCCGACCAGTAAAGAGACAATTGACCATTACAGGTTGTGTTCAAAATGACTACCAGCAGCGGCAATGGTATGGAACGACTGCTGCACAAGTTTTAGCTTTTCAGTGGAGATGTCCACGCAGGCTGCAGTAGTAGGCTGCTGCATATCATTGGCTGTAGCTCATATGTCCTCGTAGACAGTGTCTTTCACCTTTCCCAACAGGAAAAGGTCTACAGGCGTTAAATCCGGGGAACGGGCCGGCCATGGTGCAGGTCCTCTGCGTCCAATCCAACGATTTCGAAACAATTCATGGAGATATGCTATAGTACTTCGTGTTCTGTGGGCTAGAAAGCAATCATGTTGGTACCACAGGTTCCTCATAGTCTGCAGAAGAACGTCTTCTATCAGTTGTGGCAGATGGTCTCTTAGGAGGCTGCGATACTCGCGCGTTCAGATATCCGTCTGTGAAAAACGGGCCTATGAGCTGATGGTTGACTACCCCACGTCACACGTTTACACTCCATGCACGCTCACGTTCCACCTGACGAAGCGGACGGGGATTGTCAACAGACCAACACTGCATGATTCTGCAGTTTATGTGGTGTCACCGCCAGACACCACACTTGCTAGGTGGTAGCCTTTAAATCGGCCGCGGTCCGTTAGTATACGTCGGACCCGCGTGTCGCCACTATCAGTGATTGCAGACCGAGCGCCGCCACACGGCAGGTCTAGAGAGACGTCCTAACACTCGCCCCAGTTGTACAGCCGACTTTGCTAGCGATGGTTCACTGACAAATTACGCTCTCATTTGCCGAGACGATAGTTAGCATAGCCTTCAGCTACGTCATTTGCTACGACCTAGCAAGGCGCCATTATCATTTGCTATTGATCTTGTGATGCATGTACCGTCAGACCGATGTTCACCAATTATGGATTAAAGTTAAGTATTCCAGAAGCTCCGTACTTTGTTACTAGACTCAACTCCTTTATCTGTTCCAGACCTCACGCCAGCCTGCGTGAGCTTAAACGCGTGCCTTTCGGCTTCCTCTCCTAGTGTCTTGGCTGTCTTGCCAAGTCACAACAGTTTACGTGACCATGAATGGTAAATGTGGTTTCATCACTAAACGAGGTACATGGTACGTGTGGAGTATCCTGTCTTAATGTCCACCTACAGAAGGCTATGCAATTCTTGATGGAGAGAGATGTGATAGGGATGGAACCTGTGTCAATGGAGAATGCGTAGGAGACTGGGCTGACTCATGCCATTTTCTCACGCGATTGTGCGGAAGCTACTGTGCGGATTAATTGCGACAGCAGCAACAACAGTATTTTCTCCCTCGTCTGTCATCACTTGTTTCCCTCTGATGCGTTCTCTAAGATTTACAGTACCACTTTCACGTAAGTGTTTGAAGCAGCTGATAAGTAATTGCGGAGATGGTTGACATCTGATGGGGTATCTTGCCGCATACATCGTACAAGAAGGTACTGCGTTCTTCGTACGCTCTCCATACACCAAGGGCATGTCGGCTTTTCTGCATTGGTAAATCCCGTCGCCCACTCACAACATACTGCATGGACTGTCAAACACTGACTGATTCGCAAGTCGCAAAGCACACAAAGAGTACACGGGCGCACTGAAAGGGAACAAAACAACACCATACCTAGTAACTATGCAGGTTGAACGGCAAAAACAACCGTCAGTGTGGAAACTTTTCAAATACGATATCTCGTAGACGACTCGCTCTATAAGGAAGCTTACTCCGTTATTTTTTTAGTAAAGTTAAGTGATTTATATTTCGCTTGTTACCTTACTGGTATGAGCAGTATTTATTATGTACAATATCGATGCCCTACAAATGTAGTTCTTTGTTATTTCTTCCAGTTTGATAGTTTTTCTGAGGATCACTAATGCCGACATGGCGTGCGGTAAGGAAAGATGGCCACACCGCCCATCCGGGAAGTACTCAAGGTATTCACCACAGTAAGAGATAGGACAGAACTGACATATAAATCCTTTTACGAGGGCTATTCGGAAAGTAAGGAACGATAGGTCGCGAAATGGAAACCACAGTGAAAATCGCAGCTGTTTTATTTGCAACAGTTAGCTACAACTTCCAGCTACTTATCTCCACAGTCACCGATCCGACTTAGACGTTTATCGTAGCGTTGTACCAACTTTCCGATACCCTCATTATAGAAGGCAGCCACAAGTGCTTTCCGCCAATTCTCTACGCTGACCTACAGCTCGTTGTCTGTGCGAAAATGTTGTTTTCATAGCCAGCGGTTCATGTGAGCAGAGATGAAACTCAGAGGGAGACAATTACTGGCTGTATTGTGGGTAATCAAACATTTCCAACTGAAAATGATGCAGGAGCATCTTCATTGCCCCTGCAGAATGCCGCTGAGAATTGTTTTGAAGAAGAAATCGCACGACATTTATGTAATGTTGGATGCATAGCTTCAGGCGAAATTTCTCAGCAGGCCCTCGTACTTGGCGGGAGACATTATTGTTCTAGGTATCTTTATGTGCTCCCTGTGTGCTCAGAACTGAAAAGAACGACGTAACGCGATCGATGGGCATACTAGGGACACTGCCCAACACACCTGTGCAAAACTTCATCGGATTTTCACTGTGGTTTCCGTTTCGCGGCCAATCGTTCCTTACCTTCCGAATAACCCTCGTATATATGGAGCTACCATCAGTCATTGTATCCCTTCGTAACAATTTTGAAGTAAGTTACATTATTTAAAACCGTCTCTGTTATCTCATATTTGACCTAATACAAAAGTCCGATTGAAAACGGTCTAGTGCAGTCGCTGAGAATTCTTTCAGATAGCAGTTCCGTTGCCCGATTATCTTTCTATTTACAACGATGGATCCAAAACTACGCGAGAGCTCCGTGTCCGGAAAGCCTTCATACTGCTTCACAGTGCTTCTATTTTTACAGTGGAGTCAGTGACACCTTTGAAGCACTTAAATTTGTAACTTCAGCTCCCTTCACGAAGACATTAATCGCGTTCTTAAAAACATTCACCAACTAAAGATGGAAAAAGAAAACTAACCGTTGTATATTAGATGTCGTTTTAGAAAGTGTTCACAGTATAAGGAGGGGGCAGACCATCCATTTGCCTTGGTTGCATTCCCATGCTGGCATCCGCTACTAATGAGGATGCTGACGTACTTAGCGAAGGAAACCACCTCCATAGGTATTGCCCTTAATCTGAAATTGCCGTTTATAAACTCCTTACTTGAAGTCAACAGCCATGGGCAACATTAGTGTCAAGCGCTGTACTACGTGTTCCAGCAAACGAAACGTGATTATTATGCGGTGTCAGAACCTCAAATTCGTCCAAAGCCGTGGTTTACAGAGACAAATTTCGACCGGTCAACGATACCCACCATCACGCGACTCCGCTACAACCAAGCCTCTTTTTCTTTGCATCTACATCGAATAAACATTTACAGTTCTCCTGCACGTTAGTGTGGTTCTGAATCGGAAGCTGATGTAAACTACATTTTGTTTTCGTCTCCCAAATTTGACTGTGGACGGTTGAACTTTTTGAAGACATTGCGAGGTATGGGATACCATTTCCCTTAATCACCTTCTTCTGTTCTGTTTTCGAAGGACATTCGACTTAGTAAAATGACTTAATTTTCTTAAGAGTATTTTAAAAAAATCTGTAGATCTGAATGGTAGGCGTTTTTCATTTTTTATGAATTGCTTGTGACCCAATTTCCGTATTGGTGTTAGTAAATCACAACTTCTCAGTCTATTTGTTATCAGTTGATTCTGGGCAAAATCGTGACAGATTCAGCTCTTATGTCTGTGAATACGAATTTATGTGTTCCGTTGATGCAGTGTACATTGTACTCATGTGCTTTAGATGGCTAAATAGGCCACGCAGCCTAGAGACCAAATAAATAAAAAAACAAACAACAAATAAGCAGTCTTCGGACACCACTACCGTTTCACTAACACTGCACTGCTTTAAGCGCCCACTTGCAGCGGGAGCCAGAATTGTAATGCACACAAATTGACTGCTTAAATATCAGCAAGAAAGGACAAATTAATAAATAAACGAAGGGATCTGAATACAGTGTCTACAGAAACAGGCCCCCACATTCGAACGTGCGACAGTCTAGTACATCAGGAGTGAGCTGCTGTGATCTCTTATCACCAAAGTGAGTTGCAGAAACAGAGTTAGGCCACAGCACCTGTTTTCGCGTTATTTCTAACTGACGCATGCCGAGGACAGTAGATACCATTAACAATTTGCAGCTGTCTGCAGTCGGTCCATGTAACTCTGCCATGGTCACAGCTTAGATTTCCCTCCATTACATCAGTGGACTTATTACTTCAGTTTCAGCAGTGGAACATTGCCTGCAGATGCTGTGCAGTCTAGTTACTAGCATTCAACTTGCAGACAGCTCGGTCGTCTAATTAATTTTCCTTTTCTCAAAAGTTACACGGCACCTACACCGTTACACATGCGCTACGTTAATGACGCTGGTGCGCTTTTAACTTTCAAACACTATAGAAACCAAATTGGGAAAATTTGTGGTAAGATCTTATGGGACCAAACTGCTGAGGTCATCGGTCGCTAAGCTTACACACTACTTAATCTAGCTTGAACTAACTTACGCTGAAGACAACACACACACCCATGCCTGAGGGAGAACTCGAACATCCGACTGGGGCAGCCGCGCTGACCTTGACATGACGCCCTAGACCGCTCGCCTACCACGCACGGCTATAAAAATCAACTGGCAAGCAGACGCAGAGATGAATAATTCCTAACGTAAAGAAATAACCTGTCTGGCATGACTGTACAATGCTTCTCTTACGAATTTCCACTCATCTCGTCTCTTCCAACACTTATAACCACTCTGTTACACGAGTACGATTTTCATTCCGCAAAATTCTGCTGTCTTGTGACAATTACATTGCTTGAGCAGTAGCATTTATTCCTCAAAAATATGATTTTTCTGCAGACCCGAAACGTTCATTTACAGGTCGGTTGGTCATGTCTTTCTATGCCTGACCACTGGTTGAGTCTTATTTATACCGTAGCCAGTAATTATTCTCTGCATTCAGTATATCTTTGCCGAGGTGGACTATCATTACAGACCCATCCGCAGAGCTGAGGGTGTTAAACCGCCGCTTCCGGGACGGGGAGTTGATTCCTTTCCGCCCAGCGGATTAACGACAATGGTTGGTGTGCTGGACAGCCTGGCCCTCGTTTTTAGGCGGTTTCCCACATCCGACTAAGTGAACGCAGGGCTAGTACTCAAAGCCCCGCCCGAGTTTCACGATTCGTAAGCATTTACAAGACGGTCGCTGTTTCACAGTGATAACACTGCACGCAAACACTTGGGGTACGCATGTTCCATCGCAGGAGGTAATGGGCTGACGACTGGAAGGGCATCCGGCGACCTGTTGAAATTAACCATGCCACATCCATAGCAAAAATGCCGACCCTGCGCAGATGCTGTACGAAGGCAAAAGAAAAAAAAGGAGAGGAACACAACTACTGTAACCATATATATATTTTTGGATAGGGTCCGCCTTTAGCAAAACACAGTTTTGTTTTTTAACTCAAACGTGTTTCATTGCAGTTGCAGCATCTTCAGTGGGCTTTTATATTATGGCTGTTAAACATAAAGAATGTTCTTTACTGTTTGTATACATGTAACTATTAGTTTTTAAATCGTAATTACAGATATTTGAAAAACACATAAAATTATGAATTCATGCCTTTTTACCACATGGTGTGGTTTTTCTGATGTATTATGTTTCTATGGTGACTGTTTTGTTTCACAGTTTGTCATCTGCAACCAATTACACCTTAAAGTAGATAAATTGTTTAAGCCAATATTACGATTTGAAAATTGTTATTTCTATGCCTGAAATTAATTAATTCTGTGTGTGTGTGTGTGTGTGTGTGTGTGTGTGTTTGTGTGTGTGTCTATTTACATTATATTTCACTTACGTTTTCTTTTTCCTCATTTTCATCACTATCAAACACTATATATTGAGCTGCTACTGTCACTGCTTCACTGTTTACCAGCTGTAAAAACCAACATGGCGGACAGTAGAACAGTTGAAGGTGTAAAAACAAGATGGCTGAGGGTGGAACAGTTGAATGTGTTCCTGGCTCTTGTTTTGTGTGTGTGTGTGTGTGTGTGCAATACTTTCAATTGTTCCACTGTCAGCCATCTAGTTTTAACACCTTCAACTGTTATACTGTCCGCCATGTTTGTTTTTACAGCTGGTAAACAGCGAAACAGTGACAGTGATAGTGACAGCTCAAAATATTGTGTTTGACCGTGATGAAGATGAGGAAAAAGAAAACGCAATTAAATAATTTCAAGCATAGAAATAACAATTTTCAAATATAATTTTGGCTTAACAATTTACCTAGTTTAAGGTGTAAGTGGTTGCAGATGACAAACTGTGAAACAAAACAATCACTGTAGAAGCACAATACATCAGAAAAACCACACCATGTGGTAAAAAGGTATGAATTCATAATTTTATGTGTTTTTTCAAATATCTGTAAAAACGATTTAAAACTAGTAGTTACATGTATACAAACAGTAAAGAACATTCTTCATCTTTAACAGCCATTAAATAAAAGCCCACTGAAGATGCTGCAATTGCAGTGGAACATGTTTGGATTAAGAACCAAAATTGTAATTTGCTAAAGGCGGATTCTATACAAAAATATATATGTTGTTAAAGCAAACACGGAAAAAAGAGCTTCAACCCCAAGATGATTATTGTAACTATATTTACAACTACATGTAGCTCGATACAACGTAGTAGCATCATAGCTTCTACTTCTAAGTAGCACTATTTCTGCTGTCTGCACTGCTAGTCAACGAAATTACATTTTTTGTATACAAGGAAAGATTACACAACAGGTCTCTAGTTCTGAAGTCGCATTTGAATAGTGCTTGCTTGCGAGAAGATCGTGTTACACCTCGTGTAACGAGCAGAAACGTCTTTCAGCACTGCTAGAAATCAACAGCGGCAGGATCATGACCTATCTAGACTACGTTTGTTGGTCCCCGATATTGCTGAACAATCACATAAGTTGGAAAGGAAAACATAGGTCCAAAGAAGGTATCAATGAAGAAACCACGGGTAACAGGAGAGATACTTCAGTTGATGGACGAAAGAAGGAAGTACAAAAATGCAGGGAAATTCAGGAACACAGAAATAAGTCACTTAGTAACGAAATGAACATCAAGTTCAGGGAAGCTAAGGCGAAGTGGTTGCAGGAAAAATGTTCATAAATCGAAAAAGAAAGAATTGTCGGAAGAACTGACTCAGCATATAGAAATGTGAAATTAAAAGCAAAAGCGGTAACATAAAGAGTGCTGTGGGAATTCCACTGTTAAATTGAGAGAGAGCGGATCGGTGGAAAGAGTACACTGAGGGCCTTTATAATGTGAAGGAGTTATCCGGTAGAAGACAAAACGTGAGTCGATAAGGAATAGATATGGGATTCAGTATTAAAATCAGAATTTAAAAGAGCTTCAGCGGACGTAGGATCAAATAAGGCGAAAGGGACATAACATTCCATCAAAATTTCTATAATCATTTGGGGAAGTGACAACAGAACGACTATTTACTTTGATATGTAGACTGCACCAGACTGCCAATATTGCATCGGACTTTCGGAAAAACATGGTCCACACAACTCCAAAACTAACAAAGGTGACAATTGAGAGAATTATCGCACAATCAGCTTAACAGTACGTACATCCACGTTGATGACAAGATTAATATACAGAAGAATGGACAAGAGAACTGGGGATTTGTTCAGTTTCGTTTTAGGAAAGGTAAAGCACCAGGGAAGCAGTTCTGACGTTGATAATGGAAGCAAAACTAAAGAAAATCGAAGCATTTGAGATGGGATGCTGTACGGCAATATTGAAAATTAGGTAGACTGATAAGGTAAGGAATGAAGAGGATCTCTACAGAATCGACAAGAAAGGAATGTATGAGAAACGCTGACAAGAAGAAGGGACAGGATGACAGGACATTTGTTAAGACATCGGGAAATAACTTCCATGGAACTTGAGTAAGCAGTAGAGGGTAAAAACTAAATGTAAAACGCAGATTGGAATACATCCAGCAAGTAATGGAGGACTTAGTACACACCGGTACTCTGCTCAGTGTCTGTTGCTTCTGTGAGTTCGGCTGTGATTTTTTTCTGGAATTCATGGTGTGGATTCCTGTTGTCATGTCCTAGGTCATGAACCACGGGCAACGTATGAGTGGCCAAGTAAGTGGTCCTGACAATCGGGATACCAATTACTTTGGAATAAGGCTGGGCATCTCGGACATATTCTGAGTCGTGGTCACCTTTGTGCTCAGACGGCAAAGATTACCAAATCCACCGGTTAGTCCCTCAACCGTTAGAGGTAAAACTCAATGGGACCCGGGGCAAGTAAGGCTAGCAACCTGCTTCCCTGGTACTTTAAATATGATGCTGGCAACAATCAGAGCAAAATGCCTCGGACCTTTGAAGGTGATGGAGTCCCATCTCTAATTGACAAACCAGGCAAACGAATCGTAACGAGATGGGGAGCTATTAATATCAATGGGGGCTACTCTGGGAAGAAGGTAGAGCTGGCAGAGGCTGCAAGTAAGATGGTTCAAAATGGCTCTGAGCACTATGGGACTCAACTGCTGTGGTCATAAGTCCCCTAGAACTTAGAACTACTTAAACCTAACTAACCTAAGGACAGCACACAACATCCAGCCATCACGAGGCAGAGAAAATCTCTGACCCCGCCGGGAATCGAACCCGGGAACCCGGGCGTGGGAAGCGAGAACGCTACCGCACGACCACGAGATGCGGGCCAAGTAAGATGGGGTCGGACGTTTTAGCTGTTAGTGACATTCGCGTAAGGGGTGACAAAGAAGAGGAAGCGGGAGAATACAAGGTCTACCTGTCAGGAGTCAAAGCAGGAATAGCACAATGGGGTGTAGGACTTTACACCAGGAAAGAAATGGAACCCAGGGTAGTTGCAATAAGGTATGTAAATGAACGACTGATGTGGATAGATTTGACAGTGTCTAGCAAGAAAATTAGGATTGTGTCAGTATATTCGCATTGTGAAGGGACACATCAAGATAAGATGGATAGTTTTTATGACGCACTCAGTGATGTAGTTGTTAGAGTAAAGGACAAGGACAGTGTTCTGCTCATGGGTGATTTTAATGCCAGGATTGGAAATCGAACAGAAGGTTATGAAAAGATTATAGGTAAATTTGGAGAGTATATGGAGGCCAACAGGAACGGGAAACAACTCTTGGATTTCTGTGCCAGTATGGGCTTAGTAATCACAAACTCCTTTTTAAACATAAGAACATTCACCGGTATACTTGGGAAGGCAGGGGAACCAGATCTGTCATTGATTATATAATAACAGATCAGGAATTCTGGAAGGCTGTGAGGGACACACGTGTATTCAGGGGGTTCTTTGATGACACTGATCACTATTTAATCTGCAGTGAAATTGGTATATTGACTGATGACCTCAGAAGTTAAGTCCCATAGTGCTCAGAGCCATTTGGAATTGGTATTGTGAGGCCGAAAGTTCAGGAGGTCAGGTCCATATGTAGGAGGATAAGAGTGGAGAAACTTCAGGATAAGGAAATCAGGCACAAGTACATAACAGTGATCTCAGAAAGGTACCAGTTAGTTGAATGTCAATTACAGTCATTGGAAAAGGAATGGACAAGGTACAGGGACACAGTACTAGAAGTGGCTAAAGAATGTCTTGGAATTGTAGTGTGTAAAGGTAGGATGAAGCAAACAGCTTGGTGGAATGACACAGTCAAGGCAGCCTGTAAAAGGAAAAAGAAGGCGTATGAAAAATGGCTACATACTACAACTCAGGTAGACAGAGAAAGTTATGTTGAAGAAAGAAACAAAGCCAAACAGATAATTGCAGCATCCAAGAAGAAATCTTGGGAAGACTTTGGAAATAGGTTGAAGACTTTGGGTCAAGCTACTGGAAAGCCATTCTGGAGTGTAATTAGCAGTCTTCGAAAGGGAGGTAAGAAGTAAATGACAAGTATTCTGGACTGGTCAGGAAAACTGCTGGTGAATCTTGTTGATGCCTTGGGCAGATGGAGGGAATATTTTGATGAGTTGCTCAATGTAGGTGAAAATACGATCAGTAATGTTTCAGATTTCTATGTACAATGGGATAGGAATGATGATGGAAATAGGATCACATTTGAGGAAGTGGAGAAAATGGTCAATAGATTGCAGTGCAATAAAGCGGCTGGGGTGGATGAAATTAAGTGGGAACTCATCAAATACAGTGGAATGTCAGGGCTTAAATGGCTACACAGGATAACTGAAATGGTGTGGGAGTCGGGACAGGTTCCATCAGACTGGACGAAAGCAGTAGTCACACCAATCTTTAAACATGGAAACAGAAAAGATTGTAACAACTACAGAGGTATGTCTTTAATCAGCGTTGTGGGTAAAATCTTCTCAGGTATTGTTGAAAGGAAAGTGCGAGTATTAGTTGAGGACAAATTGAATGAAAATCAGTGTGGGTTTATGCCTCTTAGAGGTTGTCAGGACCAGATCTTTAGCTTACGGCAAATAATGGGGAAGTGTTACGAGTGGAACAGGCAATTGTATCTATGTTTTATAGATCTAGAAAAGGCATATGACCGGGTTCCTAGGAGGAAGTTATTGCCTGTTCTACGAGATTATGGACTAGGAGGCAAAATTTTGCAAGCAATTAAAGGTCTTTACATAGATAGTCAGTCAGGCAGCAGTTGGAGTTGACAGTAAATTGAGTTCATGTTTCAGAGTAGTTTCAGGGGTAAGACAAGGCTGCAACCTGTCTCCACTGTTGTTCATATTATTTATGGATCATATGTTGGAAACAATAGACTGGCTGGTTGAGATTAAGATATGTGAACACAAAATAAGCAGTCTCGCATATGCGGATGACTTAGTTGTGATGCCAGATTCGATTGAAAGTTTCCAAAGTAATATTTCAGAGCTACGAGTAGATCAGAAATGTTTGGACTATGTTACGAAGATTAGCATCCCCAAAACGAAAGTAATGTCAGTGGGATAGAGATATAAACGGATTGAGTGCCAAATAGGAGGAACGATGGTAGAACAGGTGGGCGGTTTCAAGTATTTAGGATGCGTATTCTCACAGTATGGCAACATAGTGAAAGAACTGGAAGCGAGGTGTAGCAAAGCTAATGCAGTGAGCTACGATCTACTCTCTTCTGTAAGAAGGAAGTCAGTACCAACACTAAGTTATCTGTGCATCAATCTTTCGACCAACTTTGTTGTATGGGAGCGAAAGCTGGGTGGATTCAGGTTACCTTATCAATAAGGTTGAGGTTACGGATATGAAAGTAGCTAGGATGATTGCAGGTACTAGTAGATGGGAACAATGGCAGGAGGGTGTCCACAATGAGGAAATCAAAGAAAAACTGGGAATGAACTCTATAGATGTAGCAGTCAAGGCGAACAGGCTTAGATGGTGGGGTCATATTACACGCATGGGAGAAGTAAGGTTACCCAAGAGACTCATGGGTTCAGCAGTAGAGGGTGGGAGGAGTCGGGGTAGACCAAGGAGAAGGTACCTGGATTCGGTTAAGAATGATTTTGAAGTAATAGGCTTAACATCAGAAGAGGCACCAATGTTGGCGCTGAATAGGGGATCATGGAGGAATTTTATAAGGGGGACTATGCTCCAGACTGAACGCTGAAAGGCACAATCAGTCTTAAATGATGATGATGATGATGATGATGATGATCAAAACTCCAGTCAAAACTGTGTGAGATCTTTTGGGATTTCACCACCAAAACCTCAACACTAACCAATAATCATAACAATGGAAAAGTATCTACTGCCCAGGGACCAAGTTAGTAAGACTAGGTAATAGACCTGACCATCAGGCTCTACATCTACATATACATACATACTCCGCTAGCCACCAAGCGGTGTTCAGCGGAGGGCACACTTTGCGCCAATGTCATATTTCCCCACCTCTTTTCCACTCGCGGATCGCGAGAGGGAAAAACCATTGTCTGAACGCTTCAGTACGAGATCTAATTTCCCTAATCTTTGAATGGTGATCATTGCGCGATTTGAAAGTTGGTGGTAATAATATATGCTCTACATCCTCGGGGAAGATCGCGTTTCGGAATTTAGTGAGCAGCCTAATCCGTTTAGCGCGTCGTCTATCTGCAAGTGTGTCCCACTTCAAACTTTCTATGAGATCTGTAACGCTCTCGCGATAGCTAAATGTACCAGTAACGAATCTTGCCGCTCTTCTTTGGACCTTCTCAATCTCTTGAATCAGACCACATACAGACGAACAATAAGACTGGACGAACTAACGTATTGTAAGCCATTTCCTTTGTTGAAGGACTGCATCGTTTCAGAATTCTACCAATAAACCGTAATCTAGTTCGCCTTGCCCGTTACTTGTGTAAACTGATCATTCCATTTGAGAACATTTCGAATAGTCACACCCAGATACTTGACGGATGTTACCGCTTCCAAAGACTGGGCATTTATTTTGTACTCGTACATTAATGGGGATTTTCGTCTTGTTATACGCAGTAGGTTACACTTACTAATATTGAGAGATAACTGCCAGTCATTACACCACGCATTTATTTTCTGCAAATCCTCATTGATTCTCATGAAGAGTATAATCGGAGCTTTTCAAAAACCCCAAGACTAAGAAATTATTTTACATGGGAACACACTACTGTAACACGACAAATTGAAAGACCTGACAAACACCATAGATACGTTCCATACAAAAATTCTGGCAATGCAGGAAACACAATTCTTAGGTGAGAAACACTTTGACCCGGAAAAGTATAGAATATGCAAAGGGAAACCAGCCATAACCACTCCAGGAAGAAATTTCAACTCTTCGGCACAGGATTTGTAGTACAAAAATCGATCCTGAAAATCGTAATAGATTTCACCTCAAAATCAGAAAAAATGTCGACACTCATGTAACGATCTGGAAACGAACAATATGCACTAATCAATACACGTGCACCCATAAATAACTGCAACAAGGAAAACCCTCAAACGATAGAAGATTTCCGGGAAGATCTGAAAGAAACCTTCATAAAAATCCACACGAAGCACTTGAATATGTTACTGTGAGATTTTAATGCACAGTTAGGCAGTGATAGAAAATTCAAAGACTCAACAAGAAAACACAAGGCCCACTAAAGGGAAAACAAGAATGGAGAGAACCTGACAATCTTCTGCAGGAATTTCGAGCTCACAATCACATCAATGAAATTCCAGAAACCATACAAGAAACTACAATCCTACCAACGTCCTCCACGAAAAACACCAGAGAAATTATGAACGTAAGAACAAGGAAAGGATTTTTCGAATCCGATCCTTACCTACTCCAAATCAAAGCTAAATTTATATGCAACAGGTAAATCAAGAGAACGATTTTCAGAACAGACCCTGAGTATCTACAATTAAACAAAAAAGATATACGGTACCAGAAAAAAATTTAAAAAATCAGCAATAATGACTGGACAGGCCCTCAGATAAAATGAAGGAACTGATAAAAATGAGCCAACCACCGAGAAAAAGGAAACACGGATGGTGGAACATGACACGTGACAGGACCGTAGAAGACAGAATACAAGCCCGGAAAAAATTTAAGTCATGGAACAACGGAAGAATGGGAAAAACTCAACAAGATCCGCCGAAAAAAAAGAGGATACAAAAAACAAACTGAAAGAGATAGAAGAGGGCTTCAACAAAAACAACAAACGAAATTTTTACAAAACATTCACAGAAAATGTGACAATATCAACCACCGAGCTTATGCTTCAAAAGACAAGACGGAATACTGGATAAAAATCCGAAAAACAACTGTAAAATATTAGCGCAACACTTATACACATAATAGTAAACTGAGTAAACTGTGAGAGACCGATGCAGAGTCTACAGTTCGAGAAGCCAGAACCTAACCTCGATTCCAACCCTCAACACACATGGAGATCGTGAAAATAAAAAAAAAGCACTGAAAAATAGCACAGCGCCTGAAGAAGCTGGGCTGACTGCAGAAAACTAGAAATTAGACCACGAAAACATTATACCCGAAATACATGCAATCATCGAAAACAACTGGGAAACAGAAAAGGTGCCAGAAGAATGGAGATCAGTCCTTATACACCCCCCTCCCCCCCCCCCCCCCCCCCCCCAAGAGAAAGAGACAAAACGGACTCTAATAACTACAAACGAATCCACTACTGCCTGTGACATAAAAACTTCTGTCCAAAGCCCTGTTAAATCGGCTAGAGCCTCAGATAATTCCACAGGTAGGACAACACCAAGATGGGTTCAGAAAGGGAAAATTGTGCAGTAAACGGGTTTATGCTGAGAAAAATATTAATAACAAAAAAGTCCAGGAACACCACAATAACATTCGCCGACTTCAAGAAGGACCACGACTCCATAGATACAGAGACTCTCTTCAATACACTAGAAGGAATAAAGGTGGACAACAAGATCAGAAAGCTAATCCAGCTAATATAACATCCAATGTGAAGTTGAGAGATAGGGAGATGGCCTGTCATCCATTGTATTTAACTCGGTTTTGGAGAAAATAATCAGAACATGGCACAAATGAGTCAATCGGGTAAAGATGGGGAGACACAAGAATAGGACCGTAACGTAAAATGTCTGGCCTTTGCTGATAATACAAGTCATAAAAACAACAGAAAAGAAGCGAAATAAGCTCTAGTGACACTACACGAAATCTCAGAGAAAACAGAACTACAAATGTCATATGAAAAAACGAAGTACGAGTACATGGACGCAAAATCCACAGACAGATAGGCTCTGGTAACACAGTATGGAAAAGTAACACAAGTAGAAAATTTAAAATACGTGAGAGAGATTATACAGCAAACAGCACTGAATTCGACAACCAATGAAGAAAGGATCACAAAACTGTAAAAAGCATACTTGAAATCATTAAAATAAAAGAAGTCGTTCCCTCAAGACACTACATTACAGTAGCCTTACTAGAGGCCTTAAATGCCTCAGAAACAACAATAATCAAGGGAAGAACGAACATCAAGAAGATGGAAAAACAAGAGAGGAAAATACTAAGGAAGATCTACGAGTCGGTTCAGAAAGAGGGGATCTGAATAAAGAGACCGACAAAAGTAATGCATGAACACACAGGGACGATTACTAACATGAGGAAAAGAAGGGCAGTATTCTAAGGACACATAAATAGGATGAGCGAAAACAGACTGACGAAGATTTTTAACATAATGACAACTAATACAGCGAAAACGAACTGGGTAAAGGAAGCCATTGAAGACATCACGAAACTGAACAACTCTACAGAAGACATGAAAGGTAAAGAAAATTACACAGAAAAAAAATCAGAAAACAGGAATGTCAGCAAACACCCAATGATAAGAAAATAGGAAGAAACACAAAATATGTGAGAGGTCTCTTTGAAGAAAAAAGAGATAGAAAAAAGTCATGAAAATTGATAATGTGTTAGAACTCTCAATAAGGGGAGTTAACGATAATAATAATAATAATAATAATAATAATATAATGCTGCATGCGTTGATCAGGATCCCACAACAGTCATGAGAATACGGAACTGGCGAGTTCAGAAGCACCAAACTCTATCTTATGCATTACCTCAGTGTCCCGCGTGACTAGCACTCGAGAGAAGACATACATTGCTTGCTCGGTCATGTATGATCGTTCTGCCACGACACGTACCCTTCTCAGGGAATGGGAAAATGTGTGACGATGTCTGGAGCACCACGGTGTGTCAGCACAGCGGCCATTGCTTCAGCTTTACTACATGCGGCAGTAGGAAGAGGAATGTTGACGGTGATATGTCAAATGGCAGTACTGAACACACGAGCGGCACCACGTCACCTCCTTAGCGGAGCCCCGATTCTGTTTACAGCTTCACAATAAGAATCCACGTTTGGAGGCTCCAAGGAGAATCAACGTTGCCAGACTACATATGTCATCGTCATATGGCGTCAGCACCTGTCGTGATAGTATAGGGTGATGTTGACTGCTAAATATGATCACCTCTGGTTCTTATAGCTGGTAACTGGACAGCAGTCGTTGCGTTTCTGACATTTATAGGCTGATCTCTGTGCACTGTCTTCGAAGTTTCCACGCGGTTATCTTTCAACAAAATAAAGCAGAGCCCCGATTCTGCTTATAGCTTCACAATAAGAATCCATATTTGGAGGCTCCAAGGAGAATCAACGTTGCCAGACTGCATATGTCATCGTCATATGGCGTCAGCACCTGTCGTGATAGTATAGGGTGATGTTGACTGCTAAATATGATCACCACTGGTTCTTATAGCTGGTAACTGGACAGCAGTCGTTGCGTTTCTGACATTTATAGGCTGATCTCTGTGCACTGTCTTCGAAGTTTCCACGCGGTTATCTTTCAACAAAATAAAGCAGAGCCCCGATTCTGCTTATAGCTTCACAATAAGAATCCATATTTGGAGGCTCCAAGGAGAATCAACGTTGCCAGACTGCATATGTCATCGTCATATGGCGTCAGCACCTGTCGTGATAGTATAGGGTGATGTTGACTGCTAAATATGATCACCTCTGGTTCTTATAGCTGGTAACTGGACAGCAGTCGTTGCGTTTCTGACATTTATAGGCTGATCTCTGTGCACTGTCTTCGAAGTTTCCACGCGGTTATCTTTCAACAAAATAAAGCAGAGCCCCGATTCTGCTTATAGCTTCACAATAAGAATCCACATTTGGAGGCTCCAAGGAGAATCAACGTTGCCAGACTGCATATGTCATCGTCATATGGCGTCAGCACCTGTCGTGATAGTATAGGGTGATGTTGACTGCTAAATATGATCACCTCTGGTTCTTATAGCTGGTAACTGGACAGCAGTCGTTGCGTTTCTGACATTTATAGGCTGATCTCTGTGCACTGTCTTCGAAGTTTCCACGCGGTTATCTTTCAACAAAATAAAGCAGAGCCCCGATTCTGCTTATAGCTTCACAATAAGAATCCACATTTGGAGGCTCCAAGGAGAATCAACGTTGCCAGACTGCATATGTCATCGTCATATGGCGTCAGCACCTGTCGTGATAGTATAGGGTGATGTTGACTGCTAAATATGATCACCACTGGTTCTTATAGCTGGTAACTGGACAGCAGTCGTTGCGTTTCTGACATTTATAGGCTGATCTCTGTGCACTGTCTTCGAAGTTTCCACGCGGTTATCTTTCAACAAAATAAAGCAGAGCCCCGATTCTGCTTATAGCTTCACAATAAGAATCCATATTTGGAGGCTCCAAGGAGAATCAACGTTGCCAGACTGCATATGTCATCGTCATATGGCGTCAGCACCTGTCGTGATAGTATAGGGTGATGTTGACTGCTATATATGATCACCTCTGGTTCTTATAGCTGGTAACTGGACAGCAGTCGTTGCGTTTCTGACATTTATAGGCTGATCTCTGTGCACTGTCTTCGAAGTTTCCACGCGGTTATCTTTCAACAAAATAAAGCAGAGCCCCGATTCTGCTTATAGCTTCACAATAAGAATCCATATTTGGAGGCTCCAAGGAGAATCAACGTTGCCAGACTGCATATGTCATCGTCATATGGCGTCAGCACCTGTCGTGATAGTATAGGGTGATGTTGACTGCTAAATATGATCACCTCTGGTTCTTATAGCTGGTAACTGGACAGCAGTCGTTGCGTTTCTGACATTTATAGGCTGATCTCTGTGCACTGTCTTCGAAGTTTCCACGCGGTTATCTTTCAACAAAATAAAGCAGAGCCCCGATTCTGCTTATAGTTTCACAATAAGAATCCATATTTGGAGGCTCCAAGGAGAATCAACGTTGCCAGACTGCATATGTCATCGTCATATGGCGTCAGCACCTATCGTGATAGTATAGGGTGATGTTGACTGCTAAATATGATCACCTCTGGTTCTTATAGCTGGTAACTGGACAGCAGTCGTTGCGTTTCTGACATTTATAGGCTGATCTCTGTGCACTGTCTTCGAAGTTTCCACGCGGTTATCTTTCAACAAAATAAAGCAGAGCCCCGATTCTGCTTATAGCTTCACAATAAGAATCCATATTTGGAGGCTCGAAGGAGAATCAACGTTGCCAGACTGCATATGTCATCGTCATATGGCGTCAGCACCTGTCGTGATAGTATAGGGTGATGTTGACTGCTAAATATGATCACCTCTGGTTCTTATAGCTGGTAACTGGACAGCAGTCGTTGCGTTTCTGACATTTATAGGCTGATCTCTGTGCACTGTCTTCGAAGTTTCCACGCGGTTATCTTTCAACAAAATAAAGCAGAGCCCCGATTCTGCTTATAGCTTCACAATAAGAATCCATATTTGGAGGCTCCAAGGAGAATCAACGTTGCCAGACTGCATATGTCATCGTCATATGGCGTCAGCACCTATCGTGATAGTATAGGGTGATGTTGACTGCTAAATATGATCACCTCTGGTTCTTATAGCTGGTAACTGGACAGCAGTCGTTGCGTTTCTGACATTTATAGGCTGATCTCTGTGCACTGTCTTCGAAGTTTCCACGCGGTTATCTTTCAACAAAATAAAGCAGAGCCCCGATTCTGCTTATAGCTTCACAATAAGAATCCATATTTGGAGGCTCCAAGGAGAATCAACGTTGCCAGACTGCATATGTCATCGTCATATGGCGTCAGCACCTGTCGTGATAGTATAGGGTGATGTTGACTGCTAAATATGATCACCACTGGTTCTTATAGCTGGTAACTGGACAGCAGTCGTTGCGTTTCTGACATTTATAGGCTGATCTCTGTGCACTGTCTTCGAAGTTTCCACGCGGTTATCTTTCAACAAAATAAAGCAGAGCCCCGATTCTGCTTATAGCTTCACAATAAGAATCCATATTTGGAGGCTCCAAGGAGAATCAACGTTGCCAGACTGCATATGTCATCGTCATATGGCGTCAGCACCTGTCGTGATAGTATAGGGTGATGTTGACTGCTAAATATGATCACCTCTGGTTCTTATAGCTGGTAACTGGACAGCAGTCGTTGCGTTTCTGACATTTATAGGCTGATCTCTGTGCACTGTCTTCGAAGTTTCCACGCGGTTATCTTTCAACAAAATAAAGCAGAGCCCCGATTCTGCTTATAGCTTCACAATAAGAATCCATATTTGGAGGCTCCAAGGAGAATCAACGTTGCCAGACTGCATATGTCATCGTCATATGGCGTCAGCACCTGTCGTGATAGTATAGGGTGATGTTGACTGCTAAATATGATCACCTCTGGTTCTTATAGCTGGTAACTGGACAGCAGTCGTTGCGTTTCTGACATTTATAGGCTGATCTCTGTGCACTGTCTTCGAAGTTTCCACGCGGTTATCTTTCAACAAAATAAAGCAGAGCCCCGATTCTGCTTATAGCTTCACAATAAGAATCCATATTTGGAGGCTCCAAGGAGAATCAACGTTGCCAGACTGCATATGTCATCGTCATATGGCGTCAGCACCTGTCGTGATAGTATAGGGTGATGTTGACTGCTAAATATGATCACCTCTGGTTCTTATAGCTGGTAACTGGACAGCAGTCGTTGCGTTTCTGACATTTATAGGCTGATCTCTGTGCACTGTCTTCGAAGTTTCCACGCGGTTATCTTTCAACAAAATAAAGCAGAGCCCCGATTCTGCTTATAGCTTCACAATAAGAATCCATATTTGGAGGCTCCAAGGAGAATCAACGTTGCCAGACTGCATATGTCATCGTCATATGGCGTCAGCACCTGTCGTGATAGTATAGGGTGATGTTGACTGCTAAATATGATCACCTCTGGTTCTTATAGCTGGTAACTGGACAGCAGTCGTTGCGTTTCTGACATTTATAGGCTGATCTCTGTGCACTGTCTTCGAAGTTTCCACGCGGTTATCTTTCAACAAAATAAAGCAGAGCCCCGATTCTGCTTATAGCTTCACAATAAGAATCCATACTTGGAGGCTCCAAGGAGAATCAACGTTGCCAGACTGCATATGTCATCGTCATATGGCGTCAGCACCTGTCGTGATAGTATAGGGTGATGTTGACTGCTAAATATGATCACCACTGGTTCTTATAGCTGGTAACTGGACAGCAGTCGTTGCGTTTCTGACATTTATAGGCTGATCTCTGTGCACTGTCTTCGAAGTTTCCACGCGGTTATCTTTCAACAAAATAAAGCAGAGCCCCGATTCTGCTTATAGCTTCACAATAAGAATCCATACTTGGAGGCTCCAAGGAGAATCAACGTTGCCAGACTGCATATGTCATCGTCATATGGCGTCAGCACCTGTCGTGATAGTATAGGGTGATGTTGACTGCTAAATATGATCACCACTGGTTCTTATAGCTGGTAACTGGACAGCAGTCGTTGCGTTTCTGACATTTATAGGCTGATCTCTGTGCACTGTCTTCGAAGTTTCCACGCGGTTATCTTTCAACAAAATAAAGCAACATTGTCTGTTGCATGTGTTGACCTGACCTCCGTCGATACAGAGGACAAACGACTGTTGCTTTATATTCTCATGATCAAGTTCTCATGATCTTGCACCCGCCCAAAATGTCAAGTCATTTGAAGTTCTCTGAATTCCCTATTCCGTTGCGCGCTGAATAGCCCTTTCAATATCTTGATATACTTTATCTATTCATCTTCGGCTTGCTACTTCAGTATGTATGCCTGAACTATCGTTGTCGGTGTTGGTTTGCTGTCGATTCTGATGAGGTAACTGCGAAGAAATAGAAGAAACACGGGGTGTTCAAAAACTCTCGCCGCAGTGCCGTATGATTGTTAGCTGCGCGTGCCGTATGTCGCAGTGAATATACAAGAATATACAAGAAACTCATTGAAATACAAGTTATCAATTTACTGAATATTCATTTTTACTTACAAATTTTCACTTTAAATGTTGAAAGTGTCCCCCCACCCTCTGTTGCTGAATACACAATTCAATTCGTCTAATCATGTTTCCAAACACAAGCTGTAACATTTCTTCTGTAACAGTAGCAGTGAAAGTGGATATTGCAGGTTTCATTTCATCGATGGATTTTGGACGGTTTTTATAGACAGTTGCTTTCGCTGCACCCCAGAAGAAAAAGTCAGGTGGTGTTAGGTCAGGCGATCGTGTGAAATTATGCGATTACCAAAAACATCAGCAAGCAGTGACATTGAAACGCGACCTGTATACGCGGTTGCACCATCTTGATGAAAATAACCGTTCAGTATTTCACTTGACACAAGTTCTCCTATGGATGGGTACAGGATATCATTGCGGTATCGTTGAGCGTTTATTGTTCCATTGAAAAATATGGGACCCACAATCCAAAGTCTAGAAATTGCAATCCAAACTCCTATTTTCACAGAATGAAGTGGTTCCTCATGAATACACAATGGATTTGCAGTGATCGACATACGAGAATTTTGCGACTTCGTGTACCCGGATAAATGAAACCACGCCTCATCAGTGAAAAACCTGTCATTAAGAATATCCCTTCCATTTTGTTGAACGAAATTTTTGAACCATTGACAATAATGCAGTCTCTTGTCACCATCAGTATTTTTCAGTTCTTGCACGACTGTCACTGTGTAAGGGAAAAGTTCTAATTTTTTCGTTACAGCTGTGTGGGTCGTTCCGACACTAACATCGATTTCCTGGGCGAGTTTTCTTATTGACTTGTTCGGACTCATGGACATTCTATCGGAAATATCGAGTAGTTTATCCTCAGACTAAACGCTAGGACGACCACTTCTCGGTGCATCTGTCACTGAACCCTTGCTTCGAAATTTGTTAGTAAAATCTCGCATAGTATCGCGATGTGGGAGTGTTGTCTCCGGGAAAACTGAATTAAATGTTTGACGAACTGAAACTGTGTATTTACCGCCAGTTTTGAACACTTTTTCGACTAAAAACACACGTTCTTCAATGGTTAGCATTTTGACAGTGACATAAACGAAAGAAACGAACAAAGGAACTAAACTTACCCGTTCACGTCAACACGTAACGACACACACCAACGATACTACTGACGCTGGCTCAGATAAACGAAACAGTGGAATGTTGGGAGAGTCCACCTGAAGGGAAGTAACCCAGGCAGGCGAATTATCATACGGCACGCGCGGCTAACAATCATACGGTACTGCTGAGAGACTTTTTGAACACCCCGGACTTCAGTTCATAGACAAAGAAGAAGGTACAGAAATGTTCTGAGAAATTCAGAAACATAACTCACTTGAGAATGAAATAAATAGGAAGTGTACGGAAGCTAAGGCGAAATGGCTGCATGAAAATGTGAAAAAATGAAAAAGAAATGATTGTCGGAAGGACTGACTCAGTATACAGAAAAGTCAAAACCACCTTCCGTGAAATTAAAATCAAGGTTAGTAACATTAAGAGTATGACGGGGCATCCACTTTAAATGGAGATAAGAGAACGCATAGATGGAAGGAATACATTGAAGGTCTCTATGAGGTCTGTGAGAGGAGGATTTCTCTGATGACGTGATAGAAGAAGAAACAGGAGTCGACAGGGACGAGATAGGAAATCCACTAATAGAATCAGAATTTAAAAGAGTTTTGGATGACTTAACGCAGAGGGGGTAATAACATTCCATCGGAATTTCTAAAATCACGCGGGGAAGTGGCAACAAAAGTTTATTCACGTATGTAGACTATATGAGACTGGCAATATACCATCAGACTTTCGAAAAAACATCATCCACACAATTCCAAAGATAGCAAGTGCCAGAAAGCGCAATAATTATCGCACAATCAGCTTAACAGCTCATGCAACCAAGTTGCTAGCAAGAATATTACGAGGCGCATACAGACAGTAAGTTTCCCGATGTTGATTCCTTTAAAGTAGAAGCATTTAGCGGGGAAAATTGCTCATGCGCAACGGATCTGTGACGTGACAATCAAATGTCGGCCGGACAGGTCCCTCCTGGTGCCAATACCGCGACGGCAGTGCTCTTGCTCGTTCACCCGCCGCCTGCGAGATTCTGTAAATGATAAGGTTCCTTAAAGCACAAAACATAGCGCCCATCGAAATTCATCGTCAGCTCTGTCAGATCTACGGGCAGAAAATGATGAGCAAACAGATGGTGCGTCGCTGGTGTAAGCTTTTTACCGAAGGTCGTCAAAGTGTCCATGATGAAGAGCGCATTGGGCGACGGTCCCTCATCAGTGATCACCTGGTTGAGCTGGCACGGCGGCGCATCCTGGAGAACCGTCGCTTCACGATGACGGAGATCAGCAGCCATTTACCGCATATATCGCATTCCTTGTTGAATAAACTTGTCAGTAAGCACCTGCTGTTCAAAGAAATTGTTTGGCAGGTTTGAAATCTGGTTTCGCAGTCCAGAGCGGATCAGAATAAGGTTGTGGAAAGGGGCCAATATCAGTTACTGTTAGTTACACAATAATACACAACTTTATTCCTCCAAAAAACACTGCACAGTTTTCTCTTTAAAGCAACAAGGATCAATTCACAGCTGAGGGCCCGAGTAACTTCTCAATAATAATTGAAAACAAACCACAAGATAAGCATTTACACAGTACAACTGAAAGCCACAAATTAAAAAAAAAAAAAAAAAAAAAAAAAAAAAAAAAAAAAAAAAAAAACCGTGGCTGAAGGCCTACATACAGAGCAAATAAGAATTTCAAGTAATACATTGGTGAAGGCCTATATTCAATCAATTAAAACAGCATAAATACACTAAAGAAGGCCAAGCACCGTACTTACAAATTAAAAAAGGGGAAAAAACACAAATTAAAACAATCACAAGTCGTGTTCAGAAACTACTCCAGGATCGGCCTGAGAAGGGACAGGCAGCCAAGGCTTAAGGTCAGATAAGAGAAGGCAGCACAACCTAGGGACGGTTCACGACCGACCGACAATCTGACCGATTTCCAACCGTCAGATCGAACTGCATAAATAACGGAAAATATCGCCGGATGACAAGTAAACCAAGATACCCATAACTTCAAACTCGGCCTCACCAAGATCAAGGTGCCGGCCGAAGTGGCCGTGCGGTTAAAGGCGCTGCAGTCTGGGACCGCAAGACCGCTACGGTCGCAGGTTCGAATCCTGCCTCGGGCATGGATGTTTGTGATGTCCTTAGGTTAGTTAGGTTTAACTAGTTCTAAGTTCTAGGGGACTGATGACCACAGATGTTAAGTCCCATAGTGCTCAGAGCCATTTTGAACCAAGATCAAGGCATTAAACACGACTCAAGACAAGTTTAAAGAATACAGAAAACACAAGTCACAACAGCCAGATCACTACGGAAGAAGGCTGCAGGTTCTAGGCACCAACACACGCCACTAGCTATCACAGGCGTAAACGGCTGAGGAAACAAAAATCCACAAATAACGAACAAATCGTAACAGTGGAGTTTTAAGAACAGGTAACTATATACTCGACTTGAGGATCCTGCTTCGGAGGAAAGCGGAAAGTCGCTCACACAGCTAGTGCCTCCAAATGCAACAGCGAGTGCCAGCCGCCAAAAGCCCCGGCCTGGCTTCGCGCTGTGGAGACTACGTCGCTGCTCAGTTCCAACGAACCAACAAGGTCCAACCGCATCCCGACTCGGAAAATGGTGTTCGTCCTGAAGATCCAAGACGTCGTCGAATGAGACGACCGGCCGAGCAAACGACCAACGGCAGCCAACTTTCGCCAACAGCGGTCCCGGCGAATACTAACACCATACGGACCCGACTGTTGCTGGCTGCCAACTCTTCCCCGACTGATACCGGTGCCACTGCTCAGCAGACCACATGTCACATGTCGCCATCCGACGACCAGCCGACCGACCGACCAACGGCCTTCCGTCTGCGTCGGCCCCGGTCCCGGCGCGTACTTGCACCGTGCGGACCTGCCTGCTACTGACTGCCAACTCGTCCCACAGCCGAGTAACGGCGAACCCGACTCAGTCCACAACCCAAAAGGGCCTGAGACTCAGAGCCGACTGACTAACATGCGACTGTCTGCCTTCCGAGTGACTCTGCCGACTCGCTGCACCGACTCACTCCACCGACTCCCAGTTTGCTGTCGGAGCAGAATCCGGAAATACTCGCAGTCGTTCCACAGATAGTAACACGAACCTACTATCGATAACGCTGATGCTGCCACTCACGGACAGCGAAGGTGAGCAAGGATAGAGGTGCCATAAGAAATTAACACAAAACTAAAAAAAATATTCTCGCCGTTTCAGAAACGCAGGAAGGACAGGTCACAATCATGTGCCACGCACAGCTCAAGGTTGGTGCCAAAAAATCTGACACCCGAGCACAAAACGAAACGCTTTGGACCTTTCTAAAGCGGTATCGTGATGATGGCGACGTGTTCTCTGACAGGATCATCACGGGCGATGAGATGTGAATTTCTCACTTGAAATCGGAAAACGATGCAGCAGTCGACGCATTGGCGTCACAGTGGATCTCTGGTCAAGACGGAATTCAGACAGACTGTATCTGTGCAGAAAGTGACGTGCACGGTGTTCTGGGACAGGAAGGGCGTTCTACTCATTGACTTCCTTCCCAGAAGTGGAACAGTGATTGCTGAACGTGTGAAACAATGCAGAAACTGCAATGTGCCATTCAGAAAAAAAGTTGTGGAATGCCTACTGCAGGTGTTGTGCTGCTCCATGACAAAGTTCATCCTCATATGGCTCGGCGCACAAAAACTGTTTTGCGGATGTTCAGCTTGGAGCTGTCTGATTATCCAGCTTACAGTCCTGATCTTGCCTCCAGCGATTTCCATCATTTCTTGCACATCAAGAAATTCCTGTCCTCAATCCAGCGTATTGACAACGACGAAGAGCTGAAGACGACTGTCTCACGCTGGTTCCATTTCAGGCGGCAGACTTCTACGACACAAGAATACAAAAATTATCCCAGGATATGACAAATGTCTCAATGCTTTTTTGTGTCTACGTCTATAAACAGCTCGAACATTGCTGTACCTGTTGCCAATAAAGTTTTTCCTGTAACTATGTTGTCTTTGTCTAAAAAAAAATAGGGAAACTTACCTTATGGATAAGCCTCGTGTATAGAAGAATGGAAAAGAAAATTGAGAATGTTTTAGGTAACAATCAGTTCGGATTTACGTAATGTAAATGGACCAGAGAGGAAGTTCTGGCGTTGTGGCCGATCATGGAATTAAGACTAAACAGAAATTAGGATATGTTCATAGGATCTGGCGACCTCGAAGAAGCGTTCGACAGTATCCAGTGGTGCAAGATGTTCGACATTATGAGAAAAATAGGGGTACAGTATAGGCAAAGATGGGTAATACGGGTAGTATACAATGCGTACAAGAACCAAGCGGGAAAAATAAGAGTGGAAGACCAAGAATGAAGTGGTCGTATTGATAAGGGTGTTAGAAAGGGATGCAGCCCTTCGCCCCTACTGTTGAATCTACACATCGAAGGAGTAATGACGGAAATGAAAGAAAGATTCAAGAGTGGAATTAAAATTCACCATGAAAGGATATCAATGATAAGATTCGCTAATGACATTGCTATTATCAGTCAAAGTGAAGAAGAATTACAGGATATGCTGAAAGGAATGAACAGTCTAATGACTACAGAATAAAGATTGAGAGCAAATCGAAAGATAAAAGCAAGGAGAAGTAGCATAAACGGGAACAGAGTGAATCTTAACATCAGAATTGGTGATGACGAAGTAGACGAAAGTATTCTGCTACCTATGCACTGAAATAACACATGACTGATGAAACAAGGAGGGCATGAAAAGCAGACTAGCACTGGCAAAAAGGGCTTTCCTGTTAGCGAGAAATCTACTAGAAACCAACATAGAACTTAATTTGCGGAAGAAATTCCTGAGAATGTATATTTGGAGCATAGCATTATATAGTAATGAAATATGGACTGTGGGAAAACCGGAACAGAAGAGAATCAAAGCATTTGAAATGTTGAGCTACAGAAGTATGTTGAAAATTGGGTGGACTGATAAGGTAAGGAATGAGGTGGTTTTCCGGAGAACTGGAGAGGAAAACAATATGTGGAAAACACTGACAAGAAGAAGGGACAGTATGGTAGGAAGTCTGTTAAGATATCAGGGATTACCTTCCACGGTACTAGAGGGAGCTGTAGAGGGCAAAAACTGTAGAGGAAGACAGAGACTGGGAAACATCTAGCAATTGAGGACGTAGGCTACATGTGCTACTCTGACAGCAGTTAGTAAACTGATGACTAAAAAAGACAATCGCTATTTTAGGCTGTATTTACAATGCGGCACTTTTACACTGCTACAATGAACACAGTTTTTCTCAGAACCTTTCTGTAGCCCAATGGTTCAGTTTGCCATCTCGCTGGGCGCTACAATAGGCATTCTAGTGAAACCTCTCTTGCTATTGTCATCTTACTTCCTAGCTGCACAGAACGACTCCCCTCTTCTGAGGGAGTGTCGTTGTTCCTAGTGACGAGAGCTTCCACGAGACGACCCATGTAACTGGTTGAAATGGCTCTGAGCACTATGGGACTTAACTGCTGAGGTCATCAGTCCCCTAGAACTTAGAACTACTTAAACCTAACTAACCTAAGGACATCACACAGATCCATGCCCTAGGCAGGATTCGAACCTGCGACCGTAGCGGTCACGCGGTTCCAGACTGTAGCGCCTAGAACCGCTCGGCCACACCAACGGGCCATGTGGCTGGGTCCAATTGGCTTTCTGTATGTCGAGACGCGGACTTCTGTTCTGATGTTGATGTTGAATGTGCCTAAGCAGCGATGTCATCTGTCAGTCTTAGCTGTTCACTTCAACATTTTCCGCTTCTTTGCTTCTTGGTTTTCCATGAAACCTCCCATAGCCCAGTAGACAAGAACCAATTGAAGAGGACCACTAGGTAAGGCTTATCTGGTGTCCTTCCTGTCGTCACGCCGTTACCCCCTGGGCCGGCCGTGGTGGCCGTGCGGTTCTAGGCGCTGCAGTCTAGAAGCGAGCGACCGCTACGGTCGCAGGTTCGAATCCTGCCTCAGGCATGGATGTGTGTGATGTCCTTAGGTTAGTTAGGATTAAGTAGTTCTAAGTTCTAGGGGACTGATGACCTCAGTCCATAGTGCTCAGAGCCATTTCGTTACCCCCTGGGAGGAAATGTGTGCACATGAAGTGTCTGCGTACAATGTTATCCATGCGAGAAAGTACGAACGTTTCGTAAACGTTTGCGAACCGCGTAACTGTGGGGAACTTGGGTACTGTCAGTTTTCACCTGCTCGGATGTGGTAAACCGCCTAAAAACCATAACTAAGCTGGCTGGTACAACGACTCTCGTCGTTAATCCATAGGGAGGATTCGATCCAGGGCCGGCTCACCTCTCGAGCCAGAAGTGGCACTTTAACATGCACGGATATCCAGTAATCGTCTACCTCTGTAACGGCATATTCAATACAGGCAATAATTAAAAGCTACGTTATAAATACACTGATCAGCCAGAACATTATGACCGGCGACCTATTGTCGATATAAGCCCGTTCAAGGGATAGCAGCGTCGCCTGGCGAAGAATGACTGCTGGTCAGATACACGCACTATGTACATAGTATCACTGAGCGTGCTGTCCGTGTGTAGACTGGGGAATAAGCGCGATTTATCTCAGTTTGACCGAGGGGCAGACTGTGATGGCTCAGAGGCTCGGCACGAGCATTTCGGAAACTGTGCGACCTGTCGGGCGTTCGAGGAGTGCTGTGGTGAGTGACTTCAAGACGCGGCGAAACCAAAGTGAAACCATGTCCACGGTTTTGGGGTTGGGCAGCCACCTTTCACTACAGATGTCGGTCGTTGTAGGTTGGGCAGCCTGGTAAAACAGGACAGGCGGAACTAACATCAGACTTTAATTCCCAGAAGAGTACAAGTGCATCTGAACACACAGTGCACCAAACACTCCTTACGATGGGCCTCGCAGACAATAACCAATGAATTTGTCAATGTTAACACCACGACATCGGTAACCACGATTGAAATGGGCACATGACCATCGGCACAGGACATTGGCGCAGTGGCAGAGCGTTGCATGGTCTGGTGAATCTCGATACGTTCTTCATCACGCCATGGAGGGATGGGGGGGGTGGGGCGAATCTGCCGCCTTCCAGGGGAACAGCTCCTTGCCACTTGTACTGCACAACGGACACAAACTGGCGGAGGCTCCATTATGCTCCAGGGAACATTCACATGGGCATCCACAGGTGCCGTAGATATTGTGCAAGGCACCATGAGGTTCATGGAGTATCGTACAAAGGTTGCAGACCACGTGCATCCCTTCATGATGATCATGTTTCCCAACGGCAGTGGCAGTTTTCAGCAAGATATTGCGCCTTGTCACAAGGTCAGGAATGTGATGAAGTGGTTCGATGAGCACAGTGACGAGTTCCAATTGATGTGTTGTCGCCCTAACTCGCCAGATCTGAGCCCGGTGGAACAGATGTGAGATTTGATTGAACGTGGCGACAGAGTTCACCGTCCACCCTCCCCCGCCCCACCAACCCCGTAATTTACGGGAATTAGGTGACTCGTGTGTGCAGATGTGGTGCCAGCTCCCTCCAGCGACCTACCAAGGCGTCAATGCTTCCGTGACACGACGCGTCGCGGCTGTTACCCGTGCCAAAGGTGGACATACTGGCTAATTGGATGTTCTGGCTGATCAGTGTAAGTCTGAAGCGGTGGTCAAGGATAAAAGGTCTCAATGAACCGACTCGTAAATGTACGTTTCGAGTCTGCAGGAAAGTTCTAGTGCTGTGAAATAAATGCTCAGGATTGTACCCGTTACAAGACAGCAGAAGTCTGGAATTGTAATTGTGAGTCATTGGTGTAACAGAGTGGTTATGAGTGTCGGAAGAAACTAGGTAAATGGAAATTCGTAAGGGAATCATTCTACAGTTATACCAAGAGGGTACTTCTTTACGTCATTAATTATTCATCTCATGGTCTGCCTTCCAGTTGTTTTGTGAGTTAAAAGCGCACCAAGGTCATTAACGTAGCGTATCGTGTGTAATGGAGTGGGAACTGTGCAGCTTGTAAGAAAAATAAACAAAATTAATGAGTGATCTTTTGAATCGTTAGACACGATCGAGCTGTCTGCAAATTGAATGCTCGTAAGTAGACTGCACATCATTGGGAGACAATGTTCCACTTCTGAAATTTAAATAATAAGTCCACTGAGTAATTAAGGGAATACTAAACTGTGAATGTTGCAGAGTTACATGGCCCGACCACAGGGCGCTGTAAATTTTTAACGGTGTCTGCAGCTCTCGGCCTCTGTCAGAGATAAAAGGAAAACAAGTACTGCTGCCTCACTGTGTTTTTGTAGCCCACTTCTGGGACACGACATTAAAGCAGCTCACTTCCGAGGTACGAAATTAAAGCTCGTTTGTCTGTTGGGGGATATTTTTGTTGACGATATAATCGGGTCGCTCCGAATATTATTTATTAATTTGTACTTGCTCGCTAATATTTAAGCAGTAAATTCGTGTACATTCCATTTTCGGCTTCTGACCAGATTGTACCTTAAAGAAATGCGGTGATAGTGATGTCCAATTGTGTGTTGTGTGTGTGTTTTTTATCTACTTGTCCTCCAGACTGTGTGCTCTATTTAACCATCTAAAACATATGTTTACAACGTAGCTGAGCTGTGACTCTTTTTTTTTTTTTGGGGGGGGGGGGGGCATCAGTCTTCTGACTGGTTTGATGCGGCCCGCCACGAATTCTTCTTCTGTGCCAACCTCTTCATCTCAGAGTAGCACTTGCAACCCACGTCCTTAATTATTTGGTGGATGTATTCCAGTCTCGTCTTCCTCTACAGTTTTTGCCCTCTACAGTTCCCTCGAGTACCACGGAAGTCATTTCTTCATGTCTTAACAGATGTACTATCATCCTCTCCCTTCTCCTTATCAGCGTTTTCCACATATTCCTTTCCTCTCCGATTCTGCACACAACCTCCTCATTCCTTACCTTATCAGTCCACCTAATTTTTAACATTCGACTGTAGCACTGCATCTCAGAATACAGACATAAGAACTCAAGCCGTCATCATTTTGCTCGCCATAAATTCATAAAAAATTGATTGAAAAGTAAATGTGTCAGTATTGATTTATCAATTCACACCATTACCAAAATTGCATCACAAGCAAGAAATAAATACGAAAAACATATGCCATTAAAATCTATAAATTTTTTCCAATGCTCTTAGGTGCATTAACAACCACTTCCTAAAGATGAATGTCTTCGGTAAACAAAAGACAGGAAGCTGATTGAGGGGTGTAGTGTCCCATAGTCAACAATGTCTTCAAAACGTCGAACCTTATACACTCAAATTTGGGACCCAGAAACAAGATGTGGTTCACATCAACTTTTGAATCAGAACCACACTCACACGAAGGAGAATTGTAAGTGTTGATTCGATGTAGACGGAGAGGAAAAGAGGTGTGATTGAAGCTTAGTCGTGTGATGGTGAATATCGTTAATTGGTATCAATGTGTCCCCTAAACCAGGGCTTTTCAGAAATTGGAGATTCTATCACCGCATAACAACTACCTTTCGTTTGTTGGGACGCGTTCCACATCTCTAGCCATTGCCATTTTGCACGGCTCTTGGCCTCATGTAAGTAGTCTGTAATCGGCAATTTCAAGTTAATAACAATGTCTATGGAGGCAGCTTGCTTCGCTAGATACGCCAATTTCTTCATTATAGCGGATATCAGCGTTGGAATGCACCTGCAACAAATGGATGGTCTGCCGCTCCGTATAACGTGAACATAATCTAAAACGACATCCGGTATATGAAGTCTGGTTGCTTCATTCCATCTCCATGGAGAATGATTTTAAGGACGCTCTTGGAGACAGACACAAATAATGTATGTGATGTGATTCTTCAATTTCTCCTCGCGTGATCTTACCAGCCGACAAGGGCAACTCAACTGGGATCTTAACTCATCGGAATTACATTGAGAAAATGCGGGGCTTGATAGAAGACAGCGCATATCGGAAGATCAACACTGATCCTACCAAGAGAGTGGAGAGGAAGACCATGGCTTCTCAGGGAATCCGGATTACTAGATGATGTTGTGAAGGAGCTACGGTAGGACAGGGAGCATGTGTTCCACTGAGACTTTACGAAACACAAAGGCGAAATGCCTTTACGTAATGTCAGCAACATTGGCGCTCCGACGTACTCACTTGCAAAATACCTGAAGGATATGCGTAGCACGTACGTCCGAAAATGTAAACATCACATTCGCAACTCAGTGCATTTTGTCAGGCGTCTTAACGACTTCAGACTTCGTGATTCGGACATCCTTGTGAATTTCGATGTTGTCTCTCTGTTCACGAGGGTGCCTTTGCAGGAATCCTTGAAAGTATTGGTCTGAAATTTGACACAGAGACGACCAAATATTTTTACACATTTCCTGACGTCCACATACTTTCTCTTCGACGGTGGATACTACAAGCAGACGGAAGTAGTAGCCATGGGGAGTCCACTTTCACCAGTCGTCGCCAACTTGTTCATGGAACATTTCGAGGAGGAAGCCCTGGATTCAGCACAATGGAAACCTACCTGTTTCTTCCGTTATGTTGACGACACCTTTGTTATATTGCAACATGGTGGAAACAAGCTGAATGGTTTCCTCACTCATCTCAATTCCATACACCAGAACATCAAGTTTACCATCGAAGTCGAAGTGGATGAAGTGCTCCCCTTTCTGGATGTCCTGGTGAAAAGAAGAGCAGACGGTACACTGGGCCACAGCGTGTACCGTAAGAAGACGCACACCGCACTTTGCTTACATGCAAACAGCTGCCACCACCCAGCGCAGAGAAACGGCGTCCTCAAAACATTGGTTCACAGGGCGTGTACCCTGACTGGCAATGATAGCCTCAACCAAGAATTTGAAGATCTGAGGTCGGTTTTCCGGAAAAGCGGCTGCAAAGCTCTACGTCCACATTGACTGTACAACCGGAGAGGTAACTCAGCAGGATGGGAGCACAGCATTTATTCCGTCCTGTTGCGCTTTATCGAGAAAGATAGGTCGAATCCATAGAAACATCAAGTGAGGACTGTCTTCCGCCCAGCAATTAAGACTCAGGCACCGCTTGGTAATGTAAAGGACGATCTAGGATTACGGAAATCCGGAGTCTAGCAGATCCCCTGCGAATGTGGCTTGACTTACATAGGTCAGACGGTACACACTATCGGAGAACGTCGCCAAGAACATCAACGGCACACCAAAACTGCAGCAGCCTAACAAGTCGACGGTTGCTGAACATTGGATCTCGGAATTACACAGAAATAATTACGATCAGACGAAGGTTCTGACACAAACGTCCAAATACTGGGACTGTCTCATTAAAGAATCTATCGAGATTCGAGTACGGGAGCCGCTGATCAATCAGATAGCGGTTGCATCCTTAGTAAGGCCTGAGAACGCGCTATGAATCTGATTAATAGGAAAAGGAAGACATCCCACCACAAACTGGCTCCGAGAACAGGCAGAGATACCAAGAAGACGCCTCTGGGCGCGGACTGCGAACGGAACGGACGCTGGACTCTCCGGGCCTGGGCGCGGACCGCGTTGGGAACACCTGGAGGGGGGAAGGAGATAAAAACCCGGATCAAGCGCCTCGGCGGTCAGTTCGTCAGCGTGCCTGATGATGGCAACGTGGTCGCTTGCCGAAATATTGTGCCCGTTGGATAGTAACACCAGGCTCTTCACCACTGAACTCTTTCGTCACTATTAACATATTTGATGAGGGAGTTGAAGTTACAAACCTAAGTGCCTCTAGAAATGCCCTGTCTCCACCATAAAAAGTAAAGCACTTTTAGGAAGTTTTAAGGCTTCCCGGACAAAAAAGCTGAGCCAAAAATCATTACGACCACTGCCTTCCGCGAGGTTGAGTGACTCCTGGTGGTGTTGCTGGCATTTGGCAGAATAAGGAAAGAATGTAAGCGGAGGAGAGACGAATGGGCAGCCATTGTAGCGAAGATAGAGCAGAAAATGCGGAAATCCACTGATATAAGCGGTTTTGACAAAGGGAACACCGTTGTGGGGCTGCGGCTGGAAACGATAATTTCTGAAACGGTGAAGCTGGTGGCATCTTGGCGTACTACTGTCGTGAGAACCTATGGAAAGTGGTTGAAGGATAGTGAAGTAACGAGAAGGACGTATGCTGTTGAACGAGCACGCCCCGCCACAGTACGTAGAGGTCGAAAGATCCCCTGCTGTGTAATGCAGGATAGGCATCGATCTGTGGCAGATCTGACGACAGGGGCAGTGCTGGTGCAGTCACGAGTGTTTCGAAGCACACCGTTGAAAGGTAATTCTTGAACATGAAGCTCCACCTCACCTGACCCCTTCTTTAATCTAATATCACAGATTGCGGCTCAATGTGAATAAACTAAAAAACACACAAAGTTAGGGCCACAGGACAAGCTCACGTTACTGTAAAGTAGTCTCACTGCTTGGCAGCGTCCTATGATGGAGACTACATGAAGTCGTCCAGTTGTTGGTGCATCAGGGAGGAACGAGATTCAAAGCATCCGGCCATCCAGTTTTACGTTTTCTGTCTATTCTCTAAATAGTGAGAAGGTTTCTTCTGGAAGGTACTGCCTTTTCTCGTCCCCATCCTTGACTATTGCGATGCGAACTTGGACTCCGTCTCTAATGAACTCGTCGATCACTGGATGTGAAATACTAATCGAACATCCTTTCTGCAGTTAAAGAGCTTGCTAGGCTGTTCCCGTTTGATTAGTGCGAAGCTTTCAAAAGCGCTGGTGAATTCCGCTTAAATAATGCGTTGGGCATTCTTGGCAGGATAGTAACCGAATTCTTTGAATGTCCTTTGTACAGCAATCTGACTTCCTCCACGAAAAATTGTTGATATATTTACCTCCACCCGGCTTCTCTCCTGCATCCGTGTTCCACAAGGATTCTGTATCACCTCATTAACTCTCCTTTTGGTTCAGGACTGCTCGGCTGTTTTGTGGACCCGTCTGATCGTGGGCTTTGGATGCAGCCGCCAGTACGCTTCTGCATCCAATTGTCATTCAGACGATAGTTGAGGCCAGGTTCTCATTCAAACGAGGAAATAATAGGTACAGTTTGGATTTTTTTGAGACAGTGAAAAGGCATACAAAGAATCTGTTTAGGGTTATGATTGATCATACGTTGAATGTTATTTTAGATTTTCAATAGAAAAAAACAAAATTCCGCCCGTAATTATGGTTTGATCAATGGTCTGCGACTTTGAAGTACGCAGTGTGCGTGCAGTGTAGCCCTTCAGGGGTTATCTGAAATAAAAAAATGAATAACATCAGTCGGTACTACATTAAATTTATGGGAGCTTATATCTAATCACAATGAAATAACCTTAAATTTAACGATATGGTGCTAATTCGAACTTTGAGTTCGAGTTTTGTTGTGTTTTTCTTTTTTACTTTTTATGGCTTTACAAAAAGTAGTTAACACTAACAAATTTCACTTGTTATAGGTATAACCTCCAAAGAAAAGTGTTTACTTTTCGGGTGTCAAAGGTAGAGTTAATAGGTTGAACTGTTTCTACTTTATGCTGCAAGCAGTTTTGAAAAAACGTTTCTCGACAAAAACCTGTTTAAAATTTAGGGGAAACTTTTGCGTGTATTGTTAGTTCAATTTGCATAAAATACATGTTATTATATATTTTTGATAGCGCTGAACACAAACGTGATGTTGGATTTCCTAAATTCAAAACGCTAATTCAATATGGCGAACCAAAAATTATGTTTTGACCAAAATTTCACCAGAACAATTGCTTTCGTTACTTACGTTTAGTCTACGATTCGAGGACCGTATACCATTCCTTCCTCTAACTCGAATTATTCCTGCAGAGGAATTTTCTCTTTCTTCTTGGAGAGAAATGCCGATCTGGCTGAGCTGGATACGCTGCGTTCGGCAGCCGGAACACGTTGTTCGTCAGCTGTTTCGGCGAATAAGTTCGCATGCATACTGCAGTGTAAGTCATTTTGTCGATGCGCGCCACGGCACGACAAGTTTTCTACCTGGGTCGGGGGTATCCGGCTGAGAGCGTCTCACGGCGGCCGTGACACTGCTTCGACCAATGGGCTGCATAAATTTTTCTACAGATTAAAAAACCTTTACGTCTCAACATTTTAGACACATATACTTTCAAAAATGCAATAAAAATCGAATTTTCGTCATTTTTGAGTAAGAACGTGATCTCAATTCGCTGTTCCAAATGAAACGCTTTGGACAGAATAGACAGAGATGGGATGCATCTGGCTAGCTTGGCGCTAATTTCCAAGCAATCTTGTCCAAGAATACACGCCTTGCGCAGACACGTAACTACGAAATAAAGCGGTGTGTAAATGATGGCATCGAGCGAGGTGGCGCAGTGCTTATCACGCTGGGCTCGCAGTCGGAAAGACGGTGGTTCAAGTCCCTGTCCGTCACTCAGGTTTAGGATTTCTGTGATTTTCCTAAATCGCACAGGCAGATGTCGGGATGGTTCCTTTGAAAGGGCACACCTGATTCCCTTCCCTATCCTCTCCTGATCCGATCTTGTGCTCCATCTCTAATGACCACGTTGCTGTCGAGACGTTTAACTCTGATCTTGCTTTTTTTTGTTAATTATAATGGCACCATAATATCTCTTGATTATGGAACATAGATTAAGGATGAATTCACACCATATCACTTTTCTATTGAGTTTGTTGTCTTTTTCGTTTCTTTTTCTCCTTTTGCGTTGGCAATAACTTTAGTTCACATCATGTTGTAGCAAAACTTTTCAAATACTTCCATCCTCTTCCTACGCATTTTTTATTTTCGCCATTTTACTTCTCTCCTGTCTTCTATCTTCCATCTTCTTCTTCTTCTTCTTCTTCTTCATCGTCTTCTTTGTCGTAGCCTGCTTTCCTAATCGGGGCCATCTATCCCACTGGTAGTCACCATCTTCACTAAGGCTTAGCTTTTTAGTATCTGTTTGAGTGTTCGTCAGCCATCTTGTTTGAGGCTTCCTCTCCCTGTCCTGTTTCAACAAGGAAAAGCACTTTTCCACGACATAGTCATCATATCTTCGTGTTATGTGACTGTATCACCTCAGCCTGAATTTTGCGATTTTTTTCGTTTGTAGGGGGCACTTTAAAGATATCCCTTATGAATTCATTGTGCACTGCATCTTTCTGTGTTACTCCTCCTGCGCATCGTAACATGCGAATTTCTGTTGTATAGAACTTCTGATCATGAATCGTTTTTGATACCCATGCTTCATTCAATAGCGCTGCTCTTGCAGATATCTCATAAACTTTGTTTTTGGTCTTTATGGCCCTGAAAGTACAGGGTTATTACAAATGATTGAAGCGATTTCACAGCTCTACAATAACTTTATTATTTGAGATATTTTCTCAATGCTTTGCACACACGTACAAAAACTCAAAAAGTTTTTTTAGGCATTCACAAATGTTCGATATGTGCCCCTTTAGTGATTCGGCAGACATCAAGCCGATAATCAAGTTCCTCCCACACTCGGCGCAGCATGTCCCCATCAATGAGTTCGAAAGCATCGTTGATGTGAGCTCGCAGTTCTGACACGTTTCTTGGTAGAAGAGGTTTAAACACTGAATCTTTCACATAACCCCACAGAAAGAAATCGCACGGGGTTAAGTCGGGAGAGCGTGGAGGCCATGACATGAATTGCTGATCATGATCTCCACCACGACCGATCCATCGGTTTTCCCCTTACACAGGCATCCAGAAGCTTTAAACTGCGCATACCATCGCCGAATGGAGTTAGCAGTTGGTGGATCTTTGTTGAACTTCGTCCTGAAGTGTCGTTGCACTGTTATGACTGACTGATGTGAGTGCATTTCAAGCACGACATACGCTTTCTCGGTTCCTGTCGCCATTTTGTCTCATTGCGCTCTCGAGCGCTCTGGCGGCAGAAACCTGAAGTGCGGCTTCAGCCGAACAAAACTTTAAGAGTTTTTCTACGTTTCTGTAGTGTGTCGTGACCATACGTCAATGAATGGAGCTACAGTGAATTTATGAAATCGCTTCAATCATTTGTAATAGCCCTGTACATACCACTAGTTCCAGCCAGATATTATTCTTTGAGTTATGCCTGATTCAAGTGATCCATCCTGTGGTGTTATCGATCCCAGGTACTTAAAATATTTTAACTCTTCGAAGTGTGACATTATCAAGCTTGATATCTCTGGATTTTGTGGCATCGGGGCTGAAATTACACATCATGAATTCCGTCTTTGTACTGCTGATGTGTACGTTCAGATATAATGTCTATATAATCAGTATAAAACAGATTTCACAGTGCTGGTTTCTGTTTCTTTGCAGATAAACAATTTATTACAACGTAAGGCAGTAAGGGACTTAACCGAGCAGGGGAGCGCAGTGGTTATCAAACTGGACTCGCATTCGGGAGGACGACGGCTCAAACTGTTTCCAGCCATCCTGATTTAGTTGTTCCGTGATTTCCCTAAATCGCTTAAGGCAAGTGCCGGGATGGTTCCTTCGAAAGGGCACTGCCGCTTTCCTCCTCCATCCTTCCTTAATCAGAACTTGTGCTCCGTCCCTAATGACCTCGTTATCGACGGGACGTTAAACACTAATCTACTGCTTAGTGAGGTACTTAGGGCATTTCCCTGATGGATACCTACATTAACATGAAAGTTTTTTGATATTCCTGCAGGACGTTTGAGACCACTTTGAGAATTGTTGTCCTCGTCCACGATAATTTGAGTACAGTACTCGGGGACACGATGTGCCTCTAGAGCTTGGCATGTTATTATTCTTGGTACTCGGACAAACGCTTTTCCTAGGTCTGTAAAGACCAGCCAAACATTTTCCTTCTATTTTCCATGACTTCTCTTACAGACTATCAGAAGCGATTCCCAAGGTAGGTCTTCGAAAGAGAGTGGACGACTTTATCTTCCAAACACGTCCTATTTCTGAATCTCTAATGACTTCATGTCGATGTGTCTAACCGTTCTCTCTTCCATAGTTCGTACCAGATAAAGGAATGTCGTGCGGGGCCCCGCCAACTGTATACATTTCGACTGTATTTACTCCACTAGCGTGCGTGTCTGTTCCGCTACTTAAAATGGGCAGGTATAAAGTTTAAATGAACACCACGTTGACCATAAAATTTGGTGATGGTGTCAGTCTTTCGCTAAATTTTCAACCGCCAAAGCGACACGTTTCCCCGAACGATGCATGTCTTAAGCGGTCGGCACACGGACCATGAATTCGAACGTTGAGTGTGCCGAGTTTCTAACGCCATAGCGTCGAAAAAACACTTGGTAGTGTCTTTCAGAACGTGCAGAGCAATATACAACATGTCAGATGTTCTGAATGTGCGTCTGAAGGTAGACCGATGAGATGGAAGAACGGTACCTACGTCACATGTATGCCATCTGTCCTCACTTCTGCGTTTCTGAGCACCATTAAATGGTGAATTTCTTGAAAATTCGTCGTTAGTTGTATGATTTGTTGTAATAAAATGACGACATTATACGCAATTTTCACTAATTCTTTAACCACCAAATGTAACGTTTCCCGTTTCAAGGCAACGGAACATTGAGCATCTGTTAAAACCGCGTTGTTCTTGGTACAATTTGCTATAACTAAGGTCAGTTGATAACATATCTGCAATTAAGGCTTTCAGGAGACGGAAAGATGCAAAATATGGTAGCAAATCACTCATGGTCGGTGTACTGTGACGAGAAGAGCTGCGGAATAGTACAGGGTGATTCAAAAAGAATACCACAACTTTAGGAATTTAAAACTCTGCAACGGCAAAAGGCAGAGCTAAGCACTATCTGTCGGCGAATTAAGGGAGCTATAAAGTTTCATTTAGTTGTACATTTGTTCGCTTGAGGCGCTGTTGACTAGGCGACAGCGTCAGTTGATGCTAAGATGGCGACCGCTCAACAGAAAGCTTTTTGTGTTATTGAGTACGGCAGAAGTGAATCGACGACAGTTGTTCAGCGTGCATTTCGAACGAAGTATGGTGTTAAACCTCCTGATAGGTGGTGTATTAAACGTTGGTATAAACAGTTTACAGAGAATGGGTGTTTATGCAAAGGGAAAAGTTCTGGACGGCCGAGAACGAGTGATGAAAATGTAGCACGCATCCAGCAAGCATTTGTTCGCAGCCCAGGAAAATCGACTCGCAGAGCTAGCAGAGAGCTGCAAATTCCACAATCAACTGTATGGAGAGTCCTACGAAAAAGGTTAGTTATGAAACCTGAACGTCAACTACCCGAGGCGATGGATCGGCCGCCAGGCAGCCCGTGACAGAGCACTTCATCACTGGCCTCCAAGAATCCCTGATCTTACCCCCTGCGATTTTTTCTTATGGTGGTATGTTAAGGATATGGTGTTTCAGCCACCTCTCCCAGCCACCATTGATGCTTTGAAACGAGAAATAACAGCAGCTATCCAAATTGTTACGCCTGATATGCTACAGAGAGTGTGGAACGAGTTGGAGTACCGGGTTGATATTGCTCGTGTGTCTGGAGGGGGCCATATTGAACATCTCTGAACTTGTTTTTGAGTGAAAAAAAACCTTTTTAAATACTCTTTGTAATGATGTATAACAGAAGGTTATATTATGTTTCTTTCATTAAATACACATTTTTAAAGTTGTGGTATTCTTTTTGAATCACCCTGTAAGATATGTGGTGATGTGCTGCTGGTTCGCGTCTCACTGGATCTCAAAATCTTTCTACTAACCTTCCCGCCTTCTCACAGGTTACGATGCCTTCTTATTACTTTAATAGAAGTGCACTCTCTAACATTCCATGTTACCTAAATACTAACGCGTTCTTTCTGGGGAGTGAGCTTGTTCTGTTGGTTTCATCTACAAGACAACTTGCACTTCCCGGTTTTAAGCATTACATTTTACATGTTGTAAAGATTCTGCTACTGAATACGAACATTGATACTGAGCGGGGTGGCACAGCAGTTAGCACACTGGATTCAGATTCGGGAAGTCGGCGGTTCAATCCCGCGTCCGGCCATGCAGATTTACGTTTTCCAAGATTTCCCTAAATCGCTCCTGACAAATGCGGGGATGGTTCCTTTGAAAGGGCACGGCCGGCTTCCTTCCCCACCCTTGACACAATCCGAGCTGGTGTTCCGTCTGTAATGACGTCGATGTTAACGGGACGTGAAACTGGATCTTTTTTCACGAACAGTGATCAAGAAAGGACGACCTTGAGGTTCTCCTAAAAAGCGACAATGATGAAACTGTTTTGATCTTATGTGGAGAGCTATGGTAAATTTGTAACGCACTATTCTAATGGAAAGTTTGCTAGCCGATGCCTTATTGACTGAATATGGTGTTTTCTTTCTGCTTTATAATATGTCCATGGATGTTGAAGTTTCTATTTCTGTGTACTACAGACAGAACAACTTGACTAGCATACAGACAAGGGAGGAAATATGCCTTTTAATAGAGCTAAAGTAGGAATTTTAAGCCCCTCAGTTTCGTAAACAGTGTAATTTGCGAACGAGATGCAGCCCACAACGGCCGCTGGAGGGCGTTGCAATCGAAAATATCACGCTGGGATACACGTACCTCATGCACAAGTCGCAGTGTTTGTGAGCGTTCAGCAGCACGTTGATCGCGGCACGCTAAATACTGTCGTTCGAAAGCACTGTCTGTGTTACGATGGCCTTAGCGGCAACTTTGATTGTAGAAGTCTGCGTTTTGGCTGTTACAGAAACGTTCCACCTCGAAAATCGCTTCGTCGTCCTTCTAGAAATGCCTGCCACACAATAGTTTCTCCGTCAGAGGAAAGACGAAGAGGTTACTGGGTACCTTGTCAGGAGAATACGGGTACTAAGGGAAAATTTGATAGCCCAAAGAAGTAATGTGTTACTGTCTCCTGTACAGAATGAGCTGAAACGTTGCCGTGGAGCAGAAACACCCATCTGGACAGCTTCTTGCGACTCCTCGGCAAGACAGCCTTCCATTACCTCGCCTGGTCATTTCCGTAATATGCTCCTGTAATGCGGTATCTCTCTTGCGAGCACAGTTTGTTAGCACTACACCGTAACAGTGCCAAGAAACACTCAACATCAAATTGACCGATGGCGGTTGAGACTTCACTTTTTTCGGCGGTGACAAATCCGTAAGATCCTAGTGCATTGTTCATGTGTCTCGGGTTTGTAGTGATACACCCAGCGATCGCCCGTGATGACTAGGAGGCTGAAGACGTCATCTGCATTGCCCTGACACAGCTGTAACATTTCCGTTTCCAGTGATGTGCTCTATAATAGTATGCCACTTGTGCAACAATAATATCCTCAATAAATCAAAGTTTGTATTTCAGAAGAGTTACTCCACTGAAAATGCCAGTCACATGTGACCTAACGGTGTTCTGATCCAACCATGCCTTTTCAAATGTTAAAAATACAATTCCCTATAAAAGTAGCCATGGCTGTGACCATCAAAGAGTCTTCAAAGGGCACGACTGTATTTACCTGATGTTGCCTTTTCGCATGGACAGTTATTCGTGGGTTTTTCGCGAGTTCGCACATTCACCGATATTTACATTTGTGTGCCGGCTGGAGTGGCCGAGCGGTTCTAGGCGCTACAGTCTGGAACCGCGAGACAGCTACGGTCGCAGGTTCGAATCCTGCCTCGGGCATGCATGTGTGTGATGTCTTTAGGTTGGTTAGGTTTAAGTAGTTCTAAGTTCTAGGGGACTGATGACCATAGTGCTCAGAGCCATATGATTTATATTTGTGCTAAAGACACACAGAACCAAAAAGTAAACGATGATCGCATTATAACTGCTAATATTGTTTTCAAAAAGTTTTGTAAGATAAAGCAGTTCCCTTATCTCAAATGTAGAAGGAACATAATTTTAATTCTTCTACACTGCCACGAATTAAATAATAACATACCCTTAAGAAAAAGGGTGTTTTTTGTTTCGAGAGGAAATTGAAGTTTTTGGTTAAATTTAAACAAAGGGAAGGAAAAAAGTGCTCCAGGGGCAGCGTCTTTGCTGATAATCAAAATGTCCTCAGTCTTGGGTTCGAACCGATTAAATTTCAAATAAAAATCATCAGCAATGGCGGCCATGGCTTCCAGTATAAGATGTCACCTTCATTCAGGCAACGGCCTTGTCAAAGAGGGCGGAGGAGCGAATAAAGGTTCAGGGCACTCACTTGCCCTTGGGGTGGGAAACTGCCCCTAAAGGGGGAAGAATCAAAAATGACCAGCGACATGAGGATGCAGAACCCAACGGAAACCACTGGATTAAAAACATACATTGTGTATCTACAGGATATGTGCTCTGTAATTGAAAACGTGTGTTCGTCCCCAGTAGCTGAGTGGTCAGCGCTACAGAATGTCAATACCAAGGGCCCGGGCTCGATTCCCGGCTGGGTAGGAGATTTTCTCCGCTCAGGGACTGTGTATTGAGTTGTCCTAATCATCAACATTTCGTCCCCATCGACGCCAAGTCGCCGAAGTGGCGTGAAATCGAAAGACTTGCACTTGGCGAACGGTCTACTCGACGGGAGACCCTAGTCACACGACAGTTATTTATTATTTATTGCGAACGTGTCATGGTGATCTTTGCATTGGCAAAAAATTCCTGACTAGTCCCGCTACTCGAATCTCCGGGAGGGGACTGCCAAGGGGGAGGTGACCATGAGAAGAGGACTGAATAACTAACGAAAGGATCTAGGTTCTCCGACTCAGGGCGTGGAATGTCGGAAGTTAGAATGTGGTAGGGAAGCTAGAAAACCTGAAAGGAAAATGATAAGGTGCAATCTGGATACAGTGGGGGTCAGTGAAGTGAAATGGAAAAAGACAAGGATTTGTCGTCAGATGAGTATAGGCTAATATCAACAGCAACAGAAAAGGGTATAACGGGACTAGGATTCGTTGTTGTTGTTGTTGTTGTTGTGGTCTTCAGGTCCTGAGACTGGTTTGATGCAGCTCTCCATGCTACTCTATCCTGTGCAAGCTTCTTCATCACCCAGTACTTACTGCAACCTACAGCCTTCTGAATCTGTTTAGTGTATTCATCTCTTGGTCTCCCTCTTCGATTTTTACCCTCCACGCTGCCCTCCAATACTAAATTGGTGATCCCTTGATGCCTCAGAATACGTCCTACCAACCGATCCCTTCTTCTAGTCAAGTTGTGCCACAAATTTCTCTTCTCCCCAATTCTATTCAATACCTCCTCATTAGTTATGTGATCTACCCATTTAATCTTCAGCATTCTTCTGCAGCACCACATTTCGAAAGCTTCTATTCTCTTTTCGTCCAAACTATTTATCGTCAGTGTTTCACTTCCATACATGGCTACACTCCATACAAATACTTTCAGAAAAGACTTCTTGACACTTAGATCTATACTCGACGTTAACAAATTTTTCTTCTTCAGAAACGCTTTCCTTGCCATTGCTAGTCTACATTTTATATCCTCTCTACTTCGACCATCCTCAGTTATTTTGCTCCCCAAATAGCAAAACTCATTTACTACTTTAAGCGTCTCATTTCCTAATCTAACACCCTCAGCATCACCCGATTTAATTCGACTACATTCCATTATCCTCGTTTTGCTTTTGTTGATGTTCATCTTATATCCTCCTTTCAAGACACCGTCTATTGCGTTCAGCTGCTCTTCCAGGTCCTTTGCTGTCTCTGGCAGAATTACAATGTCACAGGCGAACCTCAAAGTTTTAATTTCTTCTCCATTAATTTTAATTCCTACTCCGAATTTTTCTTTTGTTTACTTTACTGCTTGCTCAGTATACAGATTGAATAACAACGGGGATAGGCTACAATCCTGTCTCACTCCCTTCCCAACTACTGCTTCCCTTTCATGCCCCTCGACTTTTATATTTTCCATCTGGTTTCTTTACAAATTGTAAATAGCCTTTCGCTCCCTGTATTTTACCCCTGCCACCTTCAGAATTTGAAAGAGAGCATTCCAGTCAACATTGTCAAAAACTTTCTCTAAGTCTACAAATACTAGAAAGGTAGGTTTGCCTTTCCTTAATCTATTTTCTAAGGTAAGTCGCAGGGTCAGTATTGGAACACGTGAGGCAATACTGATATAGGATTCGTTATGAATAGAAATTTAGCGTGAAGAGTGAGTCATTGTGTGGCTGTAAGCACTATGGGTCTTAACATCTGAGGTCGTCAGTCCCATAGACTTAGATCTACTTAAACCTAACTAACCTAAAGACAACACACACACCCATGCCCGAGGCAGGATTCGAACCTGCGACCGTAGCAGCAGCGCGGTTCCGGACTGAAGCGCTAGAACCGCTCGGCCACAGCGGTCGGCGTGGGTCATTGTGAACAGTTCAGAGATAGAGTTGTTCGCATCAGAATCGACAGCAAACCAAAAACGACAACGATGGTTCAGGTGTACTTGCCGACTCCGCAAGTCGAAGATAAACAGATAGAGAAGGTATATAAGGACGTTGAACGGGTAATTCAGTATGTACAAGGAGATGAAAATCTAATAGTTGCGGGGAATTGTAATGCGGTAGTGAGGGAAGGAGTAGAAGAAAGGGTTACAGCAGAACATGGGCCTGGTACAAGGAATGAATGAGGAGAAAGACTAACTGAATTCTGCAATAAATTTCAACTAGTAATAGCGACTACTCTGTTCAAGAATCACAAGAGGAGGAGATATACTTGGAAA